>NC_133328.1:613246767-613546767 GCF_042186555.1 Aquarana catesbeiana | reverse complement strand
TCTTCATCCCCAGAGAGGAAAAAATATGTGGTGAGACTTACTGGTAATTCAGGGGTCACGGCAGTGAGGCAAGAGGCTTATCTAAGGTGGAGGATTTACATTTTGTATTACACGTCACAGTGGTGATTGGAGTGGATTAAAGTTGTATATTGTTTTCGTTTTTGATATGTTTGGATATTCATTGGACTATTTTTTGCACATATATTTTTGCACGATTCTTTGCACCATTGTTTTATTTTATTGTGTTTATTTTTTGCATGTTGCGCTACATAATTTTTTGTGTATACAGTATATGTATGTATAAATAAAAAAGTAAAACCTGACTGAGGTTCCTTTTCTTCCTCACATTAAAAGAAAAGGCTTACAGGTATATGTCTTATACACTATATTGCCAACAGTATTGGGACGCCTGCCTTTACATAAATTTTAATGACATCCCAGTCTTAATCGGTAGGGTTCAATATTGAGTTGGCCCACCCTCTGCAGCTATAACAGCTTCGACTCTTCTGGGAAGGCTGTCCACAAGGTTTAGGAGATTGTCTATGGGAATGTTTGACCATTCTTCCAGAAGCACATTTGTGAGGTCAGGCACTGATGTTGGATGAGAAGGCCTGACTCACAGTACCCAATCTAATTCATCCCAAAGGTGTTCTATCGGGTCGAGGTCAGGACTCTGTGAAGGCCAGTCAAGTTCCTCTAACCCAAACTCGCTCATCCATGTCTTTATGGACCTTGCTTTGTGCAATGGTCCCAATCGTTTGATGGAGGGGGATTATGGTGTGGGTTTTTTTTTTTTAGGGGTTGGGCTTGGCCCCTTAGTTCCAGTGAAGGGAACTCTTAAGGCGTCAACATACCAAGATATTTTGGACAATTTCATGCTCCCAAACTTTGTGGGAACAGTTTGGGGATGGCCCCTTTCTGTTCCAACATGACTGCGCACCAGTGCACAAAGCAAGGTCCATAAAGACATGTATGACCAAAAAAACTCCCAGAGATGGCATCATTCCATCCTGACCCATTGCTAGGACATTGCTAAGACACTCCCACCCAATTCAAAGGCTCACATGTGCTATCTCTCCTCGTCGCAGTAGCTCTGAGCTCAGTGATGCTACAACCAAAGAGATTGTGAACCGCGTTTATGTGTGGAGGTTTGAGAGCTTGTTCCTATGGTGGTTGATGTCAACATTAACAGCTGGGAGGGTCTTAGAAATGTCTTAGCAACAAGGCAGGATGGGATGATACCATCTCTGGGAGTGTTTCGACTAGTCTTCGTGAGGTACTGTACATAAATAGCCTACACCTATAGCAAGAGTATTATTCAACTTAAGTTGCATAGTTTGTTTTTATCTACAGGCACCTCTTACCTGCATAAGCAGAGAGTATGATATAGTACTTTATTGAATACCTTTAAACCTAAACTATGGGCACCACTGAAGAAGAAACATAAAGTTCTATATATAAATACTGTATAATAATAAAATAATAATTTTGGAACGCGTTGGCTGCCTAGCTACAGTATCTGTTGATATTATGGTCAAAGTTTTCTGACTATTCACTAAATGTATACATAGTTGTCTGAGCCACTATATTCATTGATTTTATGTTTTTCTTTTTGTTTTTTTTAATGTTTTTGCATCAATAAAGTGATGCAAAAGTAATCTGCATAGGTCGTTTTGTCTAACTAACCCTTGTTGTATTCATGAATACAGAGCCACATTATTTTGTGTCTTTTATATTTGCCCAGACTTCATTTTTAAAGCGATTTCTGACTCTGCTGCCCTGTTTCCTCAGTTCAGACTTCAAAGGCCTACGAGGTGGCATTGTTTATGTGAACCAGATTGGAATCGGACAAATTCTTCCCAGAGAAATGTTTGGAAATGCCGCCGCCGTGTATTGTCAGTATGTAATCTCGCACTGGAATGTGACAGGTGCAAATGTTCATTTAGATAAAAAAGACATTACCCCTGAAACATTACACCTCTCCTTTCTCCCATTCCAGGGCTCTTTCACCAGTCTCCTCTAAAAGGGGAAATTAATGAGTGTAAACAGCTGGCTTTCCCACTAGTAAGCACCATGTGATAAACATCGCTATATTTTTTCCCCAAATAAGCTTTGAAGGAAGTCAATTTTTAAAAACAAATTTTTGAACTTTCTGGGGTCCATACTGATCAACCCTCAGAACACAACCTGAAGTTTCTAAGTCATTTAGTTACAATGGAACTCCGGGTAAACATTTTTAAAATCTAAATTTGTAAGTCATTACAAATTACACCCCCCCAAGCTGATAAAGGATCTACTGCTGATATTTTCTAGGGGAAGGGTTAGCATGGCTTAATACCTACCTTATTTTATACATGGTCCTGCAACATCTATTGGTCTGGTCCCCATCTCTACAATGCAGAAATGTGATTAGGTGCTCCTATGTACAATAGCGACTAGCAGCCACGTTATTAGGCTGGTCCTGTTTTGTATGTGATGATGTTGGCGATAGGGGCGGCAACAAGACCGCTTGATGACCAGCAAGGCCAGCAGCTCTGGGGGAAGTGGTTGTCACAATTGAAACCAAAAGGACAGAAGATTATGAGATCATGGACTAAGGTGAGTATTCCTTTTTGTAAGTCCACCCCCTTAACACAACAGTCTCCAAACTGCAGCCCACATGCAGCCCTTGGCTTGCCTTTTTCTGGCCTTGCGACACTATTCCTCCAACTGATACGAGGCACTATTCCTCTCACTGACATCAATGGTGAGGCATTACTTCTTCCACCAACACCAACAATGGGGAATTATTTCTCTCACTGAGGTCAGTAATGGGTACTCTCCCACCCACTGATACCAACAATGGGGCCCCATTCCCCCCACTGACAACAAAAATGGGGCACCATACCTTCCCCTGACACCAATGATGGGGCACTATTCCTTCCACTGACCCTAAGGATGAGGCAGTATTCCTCCCACTAATAACAGTGATGGGGCACTATTCCTCCTCCTACTTGACCACAGGTGCTATGTAATTTATTAACCCCTTCTGACCACCAAGTCTGAGCCATTCTTTACTCCCATTGACCACAGTCCAGCCCCCTAAAGTCTAAAGGACAATAAACTGGCCCATTGTTTTGATAGTTTGGAGACCTCTGCCTTAGGAAAACAAGTGTTGGATCCTTATCTAGCTGAGGAAGATAGTCTTTAGCCAAAAACATATTTTTATGATACAAGCTTATTCCATACCTTGCGTTAAAGTTCTTCAATGACTATGATATGCTCAGTAGTAATGATCGAAATTGAGAGCTTTGATTAACTTTAGTATTATAACTCAGTATTTGCGAAAATCATGAAATTTTGGTGAAATTTCGCCTTTTGGGTACAATGCATGTGAATCAATGAAGAAGACAAATATTTAAGATGTTTATTTGGTGGCTGTTGAGGGTACAGTTGGCTTTAAATTGCTCCTGAGGGTTTTGGAAATCCCTTTAAACTATAATGGACCTTTTCTCATGCCAAAAACGTCCCTCAATAGCTTCATTTTTTTACTTTTTTTTTCCAGAGAAAGAAAAAAAAACAGCAAAAACAGTGAAATGTTAAAAATATAATGTTGAAAATATAAAGCAAAAGTACATAATCAAATGTACAAATAAAAGATAAAACACAAATTTAACACTAGATTATGTAAACTACCCATTTTGGTAAAATTGTACTGAACTTGACAAAATCACTATTCATCCCTGAACCCCCCAGTCTTCTTGGAGCATCCAGTCCCTCATGGTGGCAATACTGGATCAGCTGTGGAGTAACTGCAAAAAATTTGATTTTGTAGCTTCTGATGTCACCACCTATTGGGGAAATATCTCACACCCCCTGCTGTGTCTGAACCCATGAGGAGGGAGAGAGCTGAGAGAGCTGCTGCTCTCGTGAACATTGCTGGATCAACATCCGGCTCAGGTAAGTATAAGGGTGGGGGGGTTTGTATTATTATACAGGACTTTTATAGCGCCAACAGTTTACGTAGCTCTTTACAATATAAAAGGGAGACAATACAATGCAAGAGGATTCAGAGGGTCCTGCTCAGATAAGCTTACAATCTAATAGGGTGGGGCAGGTAGTAGAAAAGGTTGTAACTGTGGGGAATGAGCTGAAGGAAGTGGTAAAAAATTAGCTGGAGGTGTGATAGGCTTTCCTTGAAGAGATGAGTTTCCAGGGATTGCCTGAAGGCAGCTAGAGTAGGAGATAGCCGGACAGGTTGAGGTAGAGAGTTCCAGAGAATGGGAGAGGCTCTGGAGAAATCCATGGGAGGAGCGGAGAGGACGGTTTGGGTGATATTTGGAGATAAGATTGGTGATGTAGCTCGGGGCAGAGTTGTGAATTGGTTTGCACGTTGTAGTTAGTATTTTGAATTTAATTCGCTGGGCAATCGGAAGCCAGTGTAGGGATTGGCATAGAGTGGTAGCAGACACTGAGCAGTTGATAAGGTAGATGAGTCTGGCAGCAGCATTCATGATAGACTGAAGAGAGGATAGTCTATGGAGAAGTAGGCCAATGACAGGGGAGTTGCAATAGTCAAAGCGAGAGATAACGAGGGAGTGAATGAGTGGCTTGGTGATTTCATTAGTTAAAAAGGGGCGTATTTGAGAGATGTTATGAAGGTGAAGTCTACAAGCTTTTGACAACGTTTGGATTTGGGGCTGAAAGGACAGGTCAGAGTCCAGGATTGCAGGAGGGATTGATGGTTGTATTATTGATTTTAATGGAAAAGTCATGGAGGGGGGCACAGGCGGGGGGGAATATTACCAGCTCGGTTTTAGAGAGATTTAGTTTAAGGAAGTGGTGCGACATCCATGCTGATATATCAGTTAGCAAGTTAGTAATGTGAGAGGAGACTAAAGGAGAGAGGTGAGGAGTAGACATGTGCACTGACCAAAAATTTGTTCGTTTTCGTTTCATTTGTTTTTTTGCTTTTTTCAGAAGTTAGGAAATCAGAAATTCGAAAGTTCAGAAATTCGGAATTCAGAAATTGGGAAATTTTGATTACCGAATTTTCGAATTCCGAATTTCCAAATTTTTGGAATTCTAACATTCGGAAATTCTAAAATTCAAAAACCTGAAAATCTGAAAAAAAGAAAGAAAATCAGTAAAATTTTAAATAATAACTAACTAATAATAACTAACTATTAAATTATAGGTATTGGAATTTCCTTTTAAATTTGGCTTTCGGAATTATCCGAAATAATGAATGCCACATCTAAACAAAAGGAATGCAACAAATTAATAATAAATAATAATAATAAAAAGGTTTTATTATTATTGTTATTTATTATTATTAGATGGTTACGTTCCATTCGTTTAGATACGGCATTCGTTATTTCAGATAATTCGTAACTTTGGCTAAATTCGTACTTGTTACGTTCACTAACAGCCAAATTTGAAAGGAAATTCCAATACCTATAATTTTATATTTATTATTAGTTAGTTATTATTTCAGATTTTCGTCCTTTAGAATTTTCATATTTTTATTCTTATTTTTGCATTACTAATTTATGAAATTTCGAATTTTCGAATTTCTGAAATTTTCTAATATCTAAAATTTTCAAGTTCCGAATTTCCAATTTCCGAAATTTCAAATTTCCGAAATTTCAAATTTCCGAAATTTCAAATTTCCGAAATTTCAAATTTTCCAAATTCAGAAATTCTAAATTTCGGAAATCGGAAAATTTGAAATTTCAGAAATTCCAAATTTCAGAAATTCCAAATTTCGGAAAGTCAAAATATCGGAAATTCAAAATTCGGAAATTGGAAGTTTCAGAAAATTTGAAATTCGGAAATTTGAAATTTCGTAAGTTTCAAAAATTCGGAAATTTGAAATTTCGGAAATTGAAAAATCCAGAAATTCAGAGATTTCGGAATTAACAAATTTATCAAAATTCGTTAAAAAACAAATTCGGAACTAAACGAATTGCACATGTCTAGTGAGGAGTAGACAGATAGATTTGGGTGTCATCGGTGTATAGATGGTATTGGAAGCCATGGGCGGTTATTAAGTGACCAAGGATGCTGGGAAAAACTGCGCCCTGAAGGTTTTTTTACCTTAATTCAGAGAATGCAATGAAACCATTTTAAGTTAGGCAACAGGTTTGCATGCCTTCAGAAACTGTAGGTCCAAAAGCCTTTCCCAGACTCCAAGATGCAGTAGCACTGCTAACAGCAAATCTTCTGACCCTCAATAAAAAAACTAACATTTGCTAGACGTTGTCTCAAATTTTAATTTCGTCTGGAGTTGCCCTTTAAAAACTACTTCTCCTGTGTCTTCTAAATATAAAATATCGTATTTTCTTAGGAAAAAAGAAGAGGCACACTCAATCTACAAATTTATTTGGATGACTTTAATCTCTTTTGGAATCCCAGGGCTGTTTGGGGCCCAAGTCTCCCCCAGCCTACACCTTCAGCATTTCTGTTACACTCAGCTCAAGCTCACTCTACACAAATCAATGATCAGATCTGCATTCTTTGCAAGAAAAGTAATTAAGCGGGAAAGGGAAGAAAATGTTTCTTAAAAGGAACAAGATCACGGTGCGTATTGAATTCTTTTAAGCAATTTGCCTGGCTAGAGTAAGCAAATAATGTGCTGCGTTTTATTCATGATACCCCAAGCTGGTAATATAACGTAACTGTTATAAAGTGGCTTACCTTCTGGTGCTGCCTCATGCTGGAAATATATGGGGCAGGGATCAGTAATTCTGTAATATTAATAGCTGTGTGGGCAAGTTGTGAGAATCTAAGATTTGACTATGCAAACTGGGGCAGGACAGGTCCTCTTCGAACCATGCCAGTATTCCTAAAAGAATAATTCTAAAATACTTATATTTATAAACTAGTGCAGCGCAATATTTTCTTATAGATAACACTGTGAAAATGTTTAAATCATCTTATCAAAAATGTGCACTTCCAAATAAAACAGTGAACAAAAGTACGGTAGTACCTTGGATTACGAGCATAATCCATTCCAGAAGCATGCTTGTAATCCAAAAAACTCTTATATCAAAGCGAGTTTCCCCTTAGGAATCAATGGAAACTCAGATACAGTATCTCACAAAAGTGAGTACTCCCCTCACATTTTTGTAAATTTTTTATTATATCTTTTTATGTGACAACACTGAAGAAATGACACTTTGCTACAATGTAAAGTTGTGAGTGTACAGCTTGTATAACAGTGTACATTTGCTGTCCCCTCAAAATAACTCAACACACAGCCATTAATGTCTAAACCGCTGGCAACAAAAGTGAGTACACCCCTAAGTGAAAATGTTCAAATTGGGCCCAAAGTGTCAATATTTTGTGTGGCCACCATTATTTTCCAGCACTGCCTTAACCCTCTTGGGCATGGAGTTCACCAGAGCTTCACAGGTTTGCACTGGAGTCCTCTTCCACTCCTCCATGATGACATCACGGAGCTGGTGGATGTTAGAGACCTTGCGCTCCTCCACCTTCCATTTGAGGATGCCCCACAGATGCTCAATAGGGTTTAGTTTTGCAGACATGCTTGGCCAATCCATCACCTTTACCCTCAGCTTCTTTAACAAGGCAGCGGTCGTCTTGGAGGTGTGTTTGGGGTCATTATCATGTTGGAATACGGCCCTGTGGCCCAGTCCCTGGAGGGAGGAGATCATGCTCTGCTTCAGTATGTCACATTACATGTTGGTATTCATGGTTCCCTCAATAAACTGTAGCTCCCCAGTGCTGGCAGCATTCATGCAGCCCCAGACCATGACACTCCCACCACCATGCTTGACTGTAGGCAAAACACACTTGTCTTTGTACTCCTCAATTGGTTGCCGCCACCCACGCTTGACACCATCTGAACCAAATAAGGTTATCTTGGTCAGACCACAGGACATGGTTCCAGTAATCCATGTCATTAGTCTCCTTGTCTTCAGCAAACTGTTTGCGGGCTTTCTTGTGCATCAACTTTAGAAGAGGCTTCCTTCTGGGACGACAGCCAAGCAGACAAATTTGATGCAGTGTGCAGCGTATGGTTTGAGCACTGACAGGCTAACCCCCCCCACCCCTTCAACCTTTGCTGGCAGCACTCATACATCTATTTCCCAAAGACAACCTCTGGATATGATTCTGAGCACGTGCACTCAGCATCCTTGGTCGACCATGGCGAGGCCTGTTCTGAGTGGAACCTGTCCTGTTAAACCACTGTATGGTCTTGGCCACCGTGCTGCAGCTCGGTTTCAGGGTCTTGGCAATCTTCTTATAGCCTAGGCCATCTTTATGTAGAGCAACAATTCTTTTTTTCAGATCCTCAGAGAGTTCTTTGCCATTAGGTGCCATGTTGAAATTCCAGTGACCAGTATGAGAGAGGTGAGGTTAAGATCAGGGTCAAAGGTCGGGGTCAGTATATTTTGGGCAGGATTTTTTCCTATTTAATCAATATCAGTGTCAGTGTGTTTTAGGTAGGACAAAAAAAAAAAAAAAAAAACCCAAAATGCGCACTTTTGCTTCTGGGCTGTACTACAGGTACAATCGACAACTGACATACACATATGTGGTATCGCTGCGATCGTCAGGAGCAGGAGAATTTATCTTGGGTTATTCTTTGGTGGTAGGTTATGGTAGTAACAAGAAATATACAGCTACATTTAAAAAAAAAAAAAATCTTCTACTATTTTGGGACAGTTTTCCTATTAATAATAATAATAATAATAATTAAAAAAAAAAAAACAGGAGATAACCATTTACTACCAAATGAAAGTCCAATTTGTCCTGAAAAAAAACAAGGTATAATCCACCTGGATGCACAAAGTAGTTGAGATGATATGTACAGTTTTACTAACACATGCCAAAGTTGCAAAATTGTGCTTAGGCATTTAGTATTTGTTTTACCCTTAGGCGTGAAGGGGTTAAAAAGGGGGGGGGGGTAAAAGATCCCTTTTAAAGTTCTGCTACTCAAATGTGTCTTGCAGAGAATAGGGTCTATGTGTTTCTCATGCCTCTGTATTATTATTTGCAGTTTTGTTGGTCGATAACACAATAAAACATGAACAGCAGACCATGGCGTGTGCTTGTATCTGGGACAAATCTCTTTATATGTCTGCTTTTCAGACACTAAAATTAGATTGAAACCTGTTCCACGCAGGAATTCACTCACTGTGCTTAGCCTTTGAATTGGAAAGATATCTCCATTAATATCATTATATGTTGTTATAGAAACTGAGCAGCACGAATGAAGTCTTTATACTGCAAACTGTACAGAACAGGCAAACCAAAAAATGTCATATTTTTTAATGTTGTTGTGACTAGACAGGGGCAGTCCACTGGAGAATAATTCTACCTTCCCGTAAGGCAAGAGAAATTCAGTATAATTGTCCATATCCTGTATCTTGTCATGGATTATCCTACTTCATCCTATCAAGGGATGGCCTGAAGTTGGGTTTGGGTGCCAAATCTGAACCCCATTGGGGACTGGTATAAATGGTCAAGTGGGACCCCATGCAAATAAAAAAAAACAGCATTGATTGGGTCAATTATTTGCCCAGAAGTCTGCAGTAAGATACAAGTACATTTTTTAGGCATCTTCTTCAATCAAATTTTCAGTTTTGGTCAGATACTCCCCAAGGGTTAAATATTTGTAAAAGTAAGAAGACCCTTCAGCTTTTCTCACCAGATTCCTGAGAGATTCCAGGTGATTATAATGAACTAGACCCTCCCATTCAGAATCAGTCTGCAAAGGACATAGGGGAACGAACAGATATTTATTCAGAGAAACAAAAAGGTAGGAATTTGCAACAAAGCTTGTAAACGGATGAGGTGGGTGTGTCCTGCTGACTATTCCAAACTGTATGTGGGTTATCTCCCCTTTTAGACTACGCCGTGTTGTGTTGTGGGTGGGGTCTACTGGCACTGCACATGGGGGAACCCTTTGCGAGGAGCACACTTATCAATGCCGGGGACCCAGGTGGAGACTGCATTCACCAATGGTGGCCCGTCCATTAGGGGCCGCTCCCCTATCCATGCGTCCGGCCCCCTGATCTATATACAGGGTGCCAGACTATGGATTCCAATTGGGGGGGTGGGGGAGTGTTTTTTTGAAGCATGTGATTAGAGCCAGAGGCTCTAATAGGCTTCAAAAAAGGGTGGGCCAGTTGTATGACAATAGTGAATGAATTTTTGCTATTTTCACACTAAATCTCCCCCCGCCAATCAGGAAGAGGGTCGTGAGACCCGCTTCCCGATTGGCCAAAATGTCAGGGGATCCTATTGGACGCCTGATGCCTAGGAGGAGAGAGGAGACGCACGGTGGAAGCCACTGGAGATGAGGATACTGGATCTGTTGTCCGCCACCCGCCACCTAGATGGGGTAAGTGCCGGATTCACCGGCAGACAGCGGGCGGGTGGTTTTTTGCCGCCCCCCCCCCAAAAAAAACCCCACCAGTCGCCACTGGCAGCAACCCCAATACCACAGAACCAACCAAATCAACTACCCCAAAGGTTCCTGGACCTCAGCCTTCCCCCTTGTTATAGCACAGGTGGGCTGGCTAGGACCAAAAAGCCAGGGAAATAGGCTTAAAACAGTTAACCCTTTACCCCAGGCTGGGCCTGCTGCTAACTCGCTAGAACAAACAAATTTCAACCTGCCTACAAGCTTGTTATAATCCCTGCAATTGATTACCCAGAGGGAATTGTTTTGTTTTTTTTGCTCAACAAAAGTGGAGCCTATGATCAAAATATCAGTAATGAGCTACAACTCATGGCAGATGTCCACAATCCGATGCTGCATCTGTCCCCCACTGGTTCCAAGACCGAGAACTGAGCATTCAAAGACTGCAGATCGCTCAATTCTCGGTCTTCGGGGTCTGTCAGGCTCTCTCCTCTGCCCCTGCAGGGCTCACTGGAGCACTGGGCTGTGGAGCGGACAAGAGTGGCGGTGCACCGATAGGCTGAGCCAGGTGCCGGTCCAGGCATTTTAATGGATCCCGACTTTAGCCCACGTTCACACTGAGGGCGGGTTTAATTTCAAACCGGCATTTCAGTCCAACTTCAGGGGCAATTTGACAGACATCTGTGTGGGTTCATGCACAGATGTCTATTAAAATCGCCCCTAAAGTCACCAGAAAACTACTGCAGAAACTACTTTTGGAAATCGATGTGGCGCCGCAAAGTCAGACGGTGCCACTGCCTGCAATTGGCTCCGATTTGGCATGAGATTTGACATGTCAAATCGCATTGCACAATCGGCCCAATGTGAATGTGGGCTGAAAGTCAAGATCTCTCCAGAGCCTGGACCGGCTGAGTGACGTCAGCTGACAGCAGACTTTCAGCCCGCTGTCGGCTGAATACGGGTCACAGGAATGTAGATCGAACTGCACTCCTGTGACACACAGGAGAAGTTGGGCCAAAAGAACTTTGGCTCTACTGCTCCTTTAAACTAGCAATAAAGTTCAAAACGAATCTTAGAAAGTATTATTTTACCGAAAGAGTAGCTGTTGCTTGAAATAGATTTCCAGCAGAGGTAGTGAGTCAGTCAACAGTTATACATACTTGGGACAAACATAGATCTCTATTCAAACACAAAAAGTAAAAAAAAATGTAAAGCGCTGCGCAAACTGTTAATGCTATATAAATCCTGTATAATAATAATAATTAAATAATAATAATAAAAAGCAATACATTTAAAAAAAGGGGCAGACTCAGGGGACCACTTGATCTTTGGATGTGCCATCACCCTTCTATGTTTCTATCCGTCTGTAAAAAAAACATAAAATATTGAAGCTAATGAGGGGCTTTTTTTGGCACAGGTCTAGAATATTCAGAAGTCCATTGCACCCTTAAAAAAAACACCCAACATCACTTTAATTTTACTTTTGCTATTAACTGCAATTTATTTCACCAAAATAGTGAAATTTTACAGAAAACTCAAAATTTTTGTTGAAATTTCTGAGAAATAAAACTCTCCCTCAATAAACGCCTGTGTCCAGACACGCGATAAGGCCTGCAGATCCCCTTCCCCCCTACCTATAGAAAATACAAATACATAATTAGCATTCATTCACCTTGTCTATTATGTAGCTGCAGCCGGCTTGTAGTAAAGAGATCTTCCCGGTGGGACAGACAGAAATCTGTCTGATCCAATATCTCCTATCTCTCTGCAGTACGCAGGAAGGCCACCTGTTTGTCTGGTCATCTAGCTTCATGTCGGGTCCATGTTCCATCTGCTACAGATGTTCCTTCCATTTATTTAGAGACAAAGTTGTCAGTATTAAATCATTATGTTTCATCCAGGACCTTAATGGACCAGCTTTATCTCATTACAGGTCTTCTTTTTCCTGCTTAATATAACGGTGGAGCTTCATTCCAGACCTCACTAACCGGGGACTGTGTGCAATCAAATAAAACATTAGAGTGAGAATGATAAGATGGAGTAATATTTGTCTCAGGGAGTTATTGTGCATTGCTTGTCTCCGGTAATAGAGTAGGTGCATCAAGGTAAGCACTGTCTGTGCTATCTCTTGGTGTTCTACGTCAGGGGTCTCCAGACTATGGCCTGTGGGCCACATCTGGCCTATTACAGGATTTTATCCAGCCCGCAAATAGGGTCAGTGGTATATCCTCAATGTGCACAGGTTGAGAATTTAAGTATATGATGTATCCCTCCTACTGAGTTCGGATACCCCTCCTTCTCTATCACCTTGACATAATGCACATTTTATTTGGCCCACAGCTAGGGTTAGTAGTGTATACATTTAAGGTCAGCAGAAGCTTCTCCCCTCTTACAACTCCTGATGTAAGGTGGACCTCTGATGGGCACTCAGATGTAAGGGGGGCTCTGATGGGCACTCACATGTAAGGGGGGCTCTGATGGGCACTCACATGTAAGGGGGGCTCTAATGAACACTCTGATGTAAGGGGGGTTCTGATAGGCAATACGATTTAAGGGGGCTCTGATGAGCTCTTTGATGTAAGAGGTTCCCTGATGGGAACACTGTTATAAGAAGGACTCTAATGGGGGTAAGGGTGTCAGAAACCATGAAATCAGACCGAGACAGAAGTACAGTTAAATCACACCTGTTTAAAAATAAAAGTAAATAGAACAAACATAGTCAAAACATAGCTCTGTTCAGTTTTTAACAGGCAGGCATGTCTCTGTGATGTTGACCAAGGCGAAGGCAGAGATCCTCTGGACTGGACGACTTAAGTAGGCAGGACTGACGAGCAGGATATCATCAACAGCTGAGTAACTGTGTAGAGATAGGAGCTGGCAATTAGCCGACAGCTGAGCAGCCAACTCAGAGAAGGAATAGCTGAGCCCAACCCTGACAAAGGGGCAACTCATAACATTTTTAAAACTGTTCTTTAGGACCACAAATATTTATAAAATATATGATTTGGCCCTTGTACTAAAGAGTTTTGAAGACCTCTGTTCTAGATGGCTACTCCTAAGGATATGTTAAAGTGGAACTTGAATGTCCAGTCTTTGAAGTAGAACTATAGGCAAAAATGTATGACGTTATAACCCCTGTCAGATTTTTTTTGCCCATTGCAGAGCTTTCCCTTTACGTCCTGTCCCATAGCCAAACAGGGAGTGAGAGGAAATCCCTGCAAATTAAGGGAGTTCTCTGGGGACCCCCAGGTCATCAGAACTAGCATCCCCATTGGAAGATTTCCCCTATATTACTTTTCTTGGGACAACCCAAAATTTGAGATTTTCTTTAACTTTCACTTTCAATGATAATGGTAAACAGGCCAAATAGAGAGGGGGAATTCTACTCAAGGGGGGCACAGACAGCAATAAATATTGACAGGGGTTCTAATCCCTCTCCACTTCATCCAAAACTAAAAAAAAAAAGTTTTGTCTTTAGTTATACTTTAAATCCATGTATACATTGGGCTGAAACTGCAAAACATAATTACCTTACACCCCTGATCCAGTGGTGCCTAGGCAAGAATGATGTCACAGGCCTTCCAACAAGATCCCGGGGAAGTTGAGGATCCCAAATCTTGCGATACTATGCTCCTGTACTGTATTGGGACATCTTCTCCCCAGATGTCACATTCTTGGTTTTCCAAGGATCTTGGAGGAAGGAAGTTGTGGTTTAAGGTAAGGCTATTTTTCATTTTTCAAGTAATGTGTGATTTTTTTCCCCCTTGGATATTGAAATGAATTTGCATGGGTAGGGGGTCTAATGAATAAGTGGACCTTGCATTTTGATTGATCCAGGCATCTAGATATTCATGCCAGGGTTTAACCATGTTTGCTAACTGTCTACCAATAGTATTCTTCCTGTTATTTTTGGGGTGCATGATATTTTGCTGCACAGGGTGCTGGAGGAGAATTGTAGCTTGTACAAATGGGGATTATAGGCTTGCAATCCCCGTTTTAGTGACTTTATAATGTATTGTCACTAGAGACTCTATCAGAAGAATTTACTTGCAGTTTTTTCCTTATTATAAATTATTTTTATTTACTTGTGCCTCCAAACTTGCTGGGAAATGTATCTTCCCCAGTAAAGTATATTCCCTCTGATAGTAAATCAACCTTTATCCTGCAGTTAGCTGGAGTTAAATTGCATTGGATTCGATTTCTGTTAAGCTGCCTGTGGATGGTACTAAGTCAACAGGTCACCATACTGTCCAGACAGATCAGGGGTTGATTTACTCAAACTGGAGAGTGCAAAATCTGGTGCAGCTCTGCATAGCTGCAATTAGCTTCCATTTTTTTAATTTATTTTTTGTCAAAGAACAAACTGAAGTTAGAAGCTGATTGGTTTCTATGCAGAGCTGCACCAGATTTTGCACTCTCCAGTTTTGGTAAATCAACCCCATTGGATCTAAGGAACAGTGGTGGCTGGTGCTCCATCAGTCAGGGACAGTGGCAGACATACCTGACCATGGACCCTATCCCCCTAGCCCTGGAAACCGCATCGAGCTCCATACCCCCCCCCCCCCGGTCACTAGCTCACTTACCCTGTGCTGCCCCCAGACTAACATGTTGGAGGCTGCCTGCAAGCGGCAGCTTACCCCCTCCGTCTCCTCCATGTCGCAGCCTCTGTGTCTCCCCTTCATCTTCCAGTGGCGGATGGTGGGTTGGTCGGGCCTCCCCTGCATCCCCTTCTCGTCTCCACCCTTCCTTTGCCCTCCTCCTCCTAGGCCACTTCTCCTTTCGGCCAAACAGGAAATAGATCTCAGGACCCGCTTCCTGATTGGCTGGAAAAAGAATCAGGGTGACAATAGCGAATATTAATTTGCTATTGTTACACAACTAGGTGGGCTCGGGGTGCAGTGCACTGCGCCTCAAGCCCACCCTTTTTTGAAGCCTATTAGAGCCTTTGGCTTTAATCACGTGCTTAGAAAAAACCTCATTGGAATACATGCATCTGACACCCCGCATGTAGATTAGGGGGTCAGACACATGGATAGGGGGGCAGCGCCCCTGCACCCTGCATTACAGGATGCCACTCTGCTAAGGAGGTATGTCAATGTATAAAGAGGCATTTCAACATTTATGTAATGCATGAGTATGTCAAGGACTCACAACTGTCATTGTTTTTATCTCTTTCATTCTTGCTGTATATTTATTATATCACATTCATTGTAGCCATTCATATTCATATATTTACTTATTTATGTACAACTGTTTAAGTTAAAAAAAAAACACAGTTTAAAAACAACAGTGTAGATTTAAAAGGAACATTGTCATAGTATGGCCTCAACCCATACATCTTCATCAGAATTTGCATACAGAAATTTATTGGCAGTTGTATATTTGGTCTGCAGGATTATTCCAAGTGGTACTGGTGAAGAAATTATTATATCAGTATAACAGGACAACATTTTATTTCAAAAGGTCATTAGGATATCAAGGATACCGTGGTTCCATAGAAGGGTGTGAGGAACAGATCATCCTAAAACTCTGTTGAGGGTGAAGTACATGTGCTACACCCAAGATAGCCGCTTTCTCTAAAAGGCTTTTGTTATAACCAGAATTTACTTGTAAATAATCTCCACTGGGAACGATGATGTTACAAGGTTAACAACATGAAGTGAGGGTTGTTTAAAATGTGAAATGGTTTGTTGAGCTCTAATTCATTTCAGATTGAAACTAGTAAAACAAAAAGATTCCAGAATTTTTTTTTCATAAAATGCTCTAATCCCAACTCTGGGGCAAAAAAAAGGTCTTCCCATGCAGTTGGGCTGTGCCCGCACTGCACAGGTCATCTGCTCATTTTTTTCTAGGGGAATGGAGAAAGCTTATACTCACTCAATCTCTCCCTCCACCTGCAAACCGCGCTCCCCCATGATCCAGCGGTGGCCTCTTCCTGACATCCTCACGTCCAGAGCAGGTCTATGGGCGTGATGATGTCAGGAACAGTCCACTGCTCAAAACCACTAGACCGCGAGGGGGGGCAGGAGCCATAGGGACAGGACTTGTGTGGGGAGGATCGGAGGATTATGTAAGTGTATCTCTCTTCTCCAATCCACCTAGACAAAAATGATCAGTTGACTTGTGCAGTGCAGGCACAGCCCCACTGCATGGGAAAACAACAAACATTTTTTTCTCAAGCACTTAAAAGGACAGTTGCCAGTCTGGGATAGACGCACGGTCTATGTAACCTCAGTGGCGCAGCCCTCCCCAGACAGGGGTATCCAACCAGAAAGCTGCAAAAGAACATCCAGGGGGCTCAAACGCCTAGTGCACTAGGCATCTGCGCCCCCTGTGTGTTCTTTTGCCACTGCACAGGAAAACTTTTTCTTGCTCGGATTTGGCTTTATTTTTTTTTAATTCTGTGCAATGTGGCATTCCCATTTAAAATGACCTTTTACTCTGTGCGCCAGCTGAAAATGTAAACCCAAAACCAAAAACGTAATATACTGCAGATTACTGTCTCCTAGAAGTGATAGTTGCATTAGTTTTCTTTTTTTTAGGTTTTTATTTTCACCTGTGGATCCTGCTAGTAAGTCTATTATTTTACAACTTTCTGTTAAACAGACCAAGCTGTCCAGAAAAAGTGAGACAGTGAATGTGAAAGTGGCTATCTCTGGCTTGGCACTCACTGATGCTCCACAAGCGTCACCTCTGCTGTCCAGCTGGGTCCCTAACTTGGCACTTGCTGAAGTTTTCCCACTTCTTTACCATCCCCGGCTGGTGAGAAGTCTGCTCTGGTACTGGCCTCAGCTTACTCAAAATGGTCTCCGGTAGCAAGGTGGATGGTCCCTTAGTGGCAACAGCTTCCCCTCTACCTCCAACCAAGACTGGTTCCCCGGGTGGTGGAACCATTACTTCTGGTGTGACTACAAGCCTGCAGTCCCAACCCTACACTGCCTTTCCTGCTTCTGGATAGGCCTCAGACAACCTAGCAGCCAGATGTCCCCGGGATAGGCCTTAGGTTTCTGGCCTAGCAGCCCAGCACACTGCAACACACGTCCACCCAGACAGCCGTCCAGGTGGCACAGAACCCCAATCACCTGACTCCACCCAAATAAATAGGCTCTCCCAGCAGGCCAAGGGACCCAAGAAAATCCCTGCCCATTAGCTGAGACACCCCATTCATTCCTAATCTGTCCTAGCTATGCCCTTGTCTTATCTAATGTCACCAGCCACAATGTCACCTGGTGACAGAAGAGAAAAGTAATTAGGGAGAAATCAATTGATATCCTAACAATTGGCAAAGGCAACTATCGCCTGGCAACTAAATTTAATAGCAGCCCTGCCTAAACATCAGGGTGCTACACATACAACTGCCAATACATTTCTCTATAGAAATTCTGATGAAGATGTATAAGTTGAGGCTATACTCTGACATGGTTTGAGACAGTGTTCCCCCCATCACAGGAAGTGCTTGGAGTATCTTCATGGCAGGATCACTAGCCATTGCTTAAAGTGGTGTTCCGGCCGAAATTATACTTTATAAATAAAAATACCCCTATAATACACAAGCTTAATGTATTCTAGTAAAGTTAGTCTGTAAACTAAGGTCTGTTTTGTTAGTTTATAGCAGTAGTTTGTTATTTAATAAACTTACAGCAGGCCGTGGCCATCTTAAGTGTGGGCATCTGAAGCCAGACTGTATTTCTTCCTGGATCTCATCCTTCCAGATCTCGCACATGCTCAGTGCAGCACAAGTAGTGTAATAGGTTTCAGGTCAGGTTTCCATAGCAACGGCAGTGTCAGAGGAAGTTGCCACCCCTTCCCAGAAGGCATTGCAAACAGGAAATGATGCGATGGGCCGTGGCCAGGGAGGAGGAAGTGAAAAATAAATACAGCAGTTATACAGTAGGTGCTGAGAAAAAAAATAAAAAAATATCCAATTCATTTACAGTGCACAGTTTAGTGAGGGATGCTGAAGAGTTGTAAAAGTGGGTGGAACTCCACTTTAAAGAAAGATGTGGCTATAAATACATTGACACATGTTTTGAAACAGCATTAACAAGTTAAAGTTTATATGAAGTTATAGTGATTGGGTTAACATTCACTTTGTTTGTGCATCGGCTCCATTGAATGATATATAACATGACTTATCAGATACATAATGTTGGTCAATACTATAGATCGGCTGTCATAAAAAGATTTATCAAAGGATGGGCAGCCCTTGCAGAGCAGCTGAAACAAAAGTCACATTGAACTAAGTTTCCTTTTCGATAAAAAAAATTGTTCAGGGGTTATGCTCTTGTTACAGAAAGGTCCCATTTGGCATTCTCTCTCGTTTTTTGCAGCACTGTGCAACTCAGAAGAATGAAGTACCTTTTAACAGCAGAGCCTTTGATGGCGAGGTTTGTACTTGATGTTCTTTGCAAATACTGCTGTACTGTATAATGTGCCGCTAGTTTACAGCAGTGGAGCAGACTGTGAAAGCTTTGATGACTGCACCTGTATTTATTTGACACGACTCTGAGCATTTCTTTTACCATGTCTTCATCGCTCTATGCAGGCCCCTGGTATGTATGATGCATGCATATTCTTAGCCTCCAAGTGCATAGCTTTACATTTATCAACATTAAACCTCATCTGCCACATAGTTGCCCAATTAGACAGTGCATTGAGGTCAGTTTGTAAATTGGAGACTTCCTGTAAGGACATTATTCCACTCCATAGCTTGGGGTCATTTGCAAAGACTGAAATAGTACTTTTAATCCCAGACCCTATATCATTTAAAAAGGTATTAAAAACTAATGTTCTGGATGTATTTGTTACGCTGACAGTTTCTGTTGTGCCGCCTATCTTTCTTTGCACTGCCTTTGTAACAGCGGGCCAATTGGTCCCATTTCTTTCATCCCTTTGTATTTCATAGTCTCATTGGCATTTGTTTTGTCTATTTGATGTCTATTTGCATCTTTGTGTAGCACCCTTGTCCTAAAAAGGGCTGCTAGTAAATTTAGTTGTGCTAGGTGGTACCTAGCCTGGCTAATTTGTGGTCTTGATCAGCTGGTTTTCTCCTAAGCTTGAGTTTAACTGTGATTTCTCTATTCTGTCAGTAGGTGTCACTGTTGCCTTTTGCATTAAAATGATAGAATATAGTGAATTCAGGTTATGAGTGAATATACTTTTCTCAGCCAATCAGCAGGAGTTTCTTTGGCCGCTGAGGCTGCTGCAGGGCCGTCTTTAACGCAGGGCAAAAGGGGCAGCTGCCCTGGGCCCTGTCATTGCTGTGGGGCCCAAAGCAGCTGCCACTTAAGCCCTGCGCTGCCCGCAGTTTTTGCAGAGTAGCGGGGGGAGCCGATCCCCCCTGCTCTCCCAAGCGGCTACATTCATTATACAGGAGAGCGGGACAGCTGCGGGCTTCATGTGTTTGAGCCCGCTCGTCCCGCTTCTCCCTCTGTCAAGAGCTGCGGACCCTAGTCAATGACAGTGCGAGAGCGGCGCTCTGTGTTCCTCATGCCCCCACCCCTGCCTGGCAGACCTGTGTAGCACACAGCCGAGTGAAGTTTTCTGGCTGTGTGCTGGGTCTGATAGGCTGGGACTGTGTTCGTTGCACCGCCGTGTGATCAGGTAAGAAAGAACAAGGTGGAGAGAAGGGGAAGAGGATTCATTTGTGCAGACTGCAGAGAATTGCTGGTACAGAGGTAGACATGGGGGGTACAGAAGTGAGAAGACATGGGGGGTACAGAAGTGGACACGGGGGGGTACAGAGGTGGACATGGGGGTACAGAGGTGGACATGGGGGGTACAGAGGTGGACATGGGGGGGTACAGAGGTGGACATGGGGGGGTACAGAGATGGACATGGGGGGGTACAGAGATGGACATGGGGGGTACAGAGGTGGACATGGGGGGTACAGAAGTGAGAAGACATAGTAGGTACAGAGGTGGACATGGGGGGTACAGAGGTGGACATGGGGGGTACAGAAGTGAGAAGACATAGTAGGTACAGAGGTGGACATGGTTTGGTACAGAGGTGGACATGAGGGGTACAGAGGTGGACATGAGGGGTACAGAGGTGGACATGGGGGGGTACAGAGATGGACATGGGGGTACAGAGGTGGACATGGGGGTACAGAGGTGGACACGGGGGGTACAGAAGTGAGAAGACATAGTAGGTACAGAGGTGGACATGGGGGGTACAGAGGTGGACATGGGGGGTACAGAGATGGACATGGGGGGTACAGAGGTGGACATGGGGGGTACAGAGATGGACATGGGGGGTACAGAGATGGACATGGGGGGTACAAAGGTGGACATGGGGGGTACAGAGATGGACATGGGGGGTACAGAGGTGGACATGGGGGGTACAGAGATGGACATGGGGGTACAGAGGTGGACATGGGGGGGTACAGAGGTGGACATGGGGGGTACAGAGGTGGACATGGGGGGTACAGAGATGGACATGGGGGGTACAGAGATGGACATGGGGGTACAGAGGTGGACATGGGGGGTACAGAGGTGGACACGGGGGGTACAGAGGTGGACACGGGGGGTACAGAAGTGAGAAGACATGGTAGGTACAGAGGTGGACATGGGGGGTACAGAGATGGACATGGGGGTACAGAGGTGGACATGGGGGGTACAGAGGTGGACATGGGGGGGTACAGAGATGGACATGGGGGTTACAGAGGTGGACATGGGGGTACAGAGGTGGACATGGGGGTACAGAAGTGAGAAGACATAGTAGGTACAGAGGTGGACATGGGGGGTACAGAGGTGGACATGGGGGGTACAGAGATGGACATGGGGGGTACAGAGGTGGACATGGGGGTACAGAGGTGGACATGGGGGGTACAGAGATGGACATGGGGGGTACAGAGATGGACATGGGGGGTACAGAGGTGGACATGGGGGGTACAGAGATGGACATGGGGGTACAGAGATGGACATGGGGGGTACAGAGGTGGACATGGGGGGTACAGAGATGGACATGGGGGTACAGAGGTGGACATGGGGGGGTACAGAGGTGGACATGGGGGGTACAGAGGTGGACACGGGGGGTACAGAAGTGAGAAGACATGGTAGGTACAGAGGTGGACATGGGGGGTACAGAGATGGACATGGGGGTACAGAGGTGGACATGGGGGGTACAGAGGTGGACATGGGGGGGTACAGAGATGGACATGGGGGTTACAGAGGTGGACATGGGGGGTACAGAGATGGACATGGGGGTTACAGAGGTGGACATGGGGGGTACAGAGATGGACATGGGGGGTACAGAGATGGACATGGGGGTACGGAGGTGAACAGAGGCGGTGGGGGGGTACAGAGGTGAACATGGATGGGGGGTACTACAGAGGTGGATAGGGGGTACAAAGGTGGATATTGGGGGGGGGTACAGAGGTGGACGGAAAGATATAGAAGTGAACGTGGATGGGGGTACAGAGCTGAACACAGAGGTGGATGTGGGGTACAAAGGTGGACGGAAAGATATAGAGGTGGACATGGGGGGGGTACAGAGGTGGATGGGGGATACAGAAGTGAGCTGTGGATGGGGGGGGCAGAGGTAGACAGGGGATACAGAAGTGAGCTGTGGATAGAGGGGTACAGAGGTGAGCTGTGTATGGGGGGGGACAGAGATAGACAGGGAATACAGAAGTGAGCTGTGGATGAGGAAGCAGAGGTAAGCAAAGTTATGTGCAGAGGTGACCAATAGATAGTTACTTTGCGGGAAGGAGGAGGATATGCAAGTACCCCCCCTTGTGCTGATTTTTTTCTGTGCCCTGTATGATACAAACACCTCAAAGTACACACCCCCAATCCCTGTGTGTCATCCTGGACTCCTATCTCCCCCTTCCCCCATTATCTTGAACTCCCCCATCTCCCCCCCCCCAATCATCCTGGACTCCCATATCTCCCCCCCACCCATCATCCTGGACTTCTCTATCTCTTCCCCCCATCATTATTATTATTATTATACAGGATTTATATAGAGCCAACAGTTTGTGCAGTGCTTTACAACATGGGGCAGACAGTACAAGTAGAATACAATGCAATACATAAGTTTACGTGTTTGTTTTGTTTTTTCGAATGTTGGGGTGGAGAGACAATTTGCATGGGGGGGGGGGGCCCAAGAATTTTTTTTGCCCAGGGCCCAATCAATAGTAAAGACGGCCCTGGGCTGCTGGGATAGTCTATTAATTTGGAGAGAGTCAGGTGATTGGGGTTCTCTCCACCCAGGTGTGTGTGGAGCAGCAGTAAAGGTGTAGGCCTAAAGCCTGAGGCCTTGCCACATGTAAAGAGGCTCAGCCTGAGGAGAGCCAGTTCGTTGCCAGGAGGCATAGGAGAAGAAGTTTCCAGAGGGTTAACCACTCTGGTTGCCAGAGGCAGGTATCAAAGGGATGGCATTTTGAAGGAGTACCAGAGCAGACACTTCATCAGCTGGGGACTGGGAAATGTTGGGAAAGCTTCAGGAGAGAACTCATCCAAGACGTACAGCGGGTAGCTGTGAGTAAAGCTTGAGGGATCCAGAGGGTAGCTGTGAGTCCGAGGAACCCAGTGGGTAGTGGTGGGTGAAGCTTGAACAATATAGAGGGTAGCTGTGAGGGAAGCTTGAGAAGTCCAGCAAGTAGCTGGGAGCTAAGCTTGAGGATCTACAGTGGGATACTGTGAGTTGAGCTTGAGGATCTACAGTGGGATACTGTGAGTGAAGTTGTTGCCATAGGAGACAGCAGTTGCCTACAAGATATAGATCGCTGCATTCAGCTTAAAGGCCCTTTTTCTGTATTGTTGTCTGCCTAGTTCTATTTTTGCCCAAGGAGTCTGCCAATTTGCTATAGCATTTGCCTAAGGGTGTCCTGTGCCCTACCCCTCTCTCCCCCTGTTCCTGTTAAGAGAAATAAAACTCCCTTTGTTCTGGCGTCCATCTTTCCACCTTGCACAACACCCCCCATGCTTAGTAACCTGCACCCTGAGGAGAAATGTCAACTCTCCCTGACTCTGGGGGTCACCACTAGGTCTCTGGAGGTCAGGGAGACTGCTACATTTGTTTCTTTCAAAGTTTCAATAAACTTTTTGTAAAAGAAGATTGTGAGATTGTGGAACAACGTTTGCCATTTGTATTGGGGTCAATAGGCAAGGTAGATGTAAGATGTTTTTCGTGGGTGTTAAAGGTGTAAGGAACATTAAATGGAGCCGGAATATCATGAAAGCCCCTTATGAAATGGCCCCATATTAGCCTCATTAGTTTACATTTTATTCACAGAAAGTAAAAAAGTAATATAAAGAATATTCAAGTGTAAAAATAATATTTCATCTAATAATCTCAAAATTGAGAGCCTCTCCTTTGGCGAAATTTTGTCAGTGGTGAAACCTTTTTAACAAAATCAGTTGCACCAAAACTGCTTTGCTTATTCCTAATCCTTATGTTCAGAGGAGGACTAGGAAATTTTGGCCTCGGAGGCAAACACAACCAAGAACATACACATCGCATAACGTGTGCTGCAATGATTGGTGCCCATGGTGAATGCTTAATATTATCTTGACCACATGCCACCCAAGCCAATTCTGTCATTTCTCTCCTACATGTAAAAATAATAATTTTTTGCTAGAAAATTACTCAGAACCCCCAAACATTATATATATTATTAGCAGAGACCCTAGGGAATAAAATGAAGGTTGTTGCAATTTTTTTTGTTACACGGTATTTGAACAGCAATTTTTCAAATGCTATTTTTTGGGGAAAAAATCTACTTTGAGGAATTTTAATGCAAGAAAACACAAGAGATAACCCATTTTTTTTTAAATCTAAAAGATGATGTTACACCGAGTAAATAGATACCAAACATGTCACGCTTTAAAATTGCGCATTTTGGTGGAATGGTGCCAAACAACAATACTTAAAAATTTCCATAGGCAACATTTTAAAAATGTTTACAGGTTACCACTTTTGAGTTACAGAGAAGTTCTAACACTAGAAATATTGCTCTCACCCTCATGATCGCAGAAATACCTCACATGTGTGGTTTGATCGCTGTCTACATATGCGGACGCGACCTACGTATGCGTTCGCTTCTGTGAGCATGAGGGGATCTTATTTTTATTTGTTTACACTTTCCCTTTTTATTCTTTATTTTTTGATCACTTTTATTCCTACTGTATGTAAACATTCCTTGTAATAGGATTAAGGCATGATAGGTACTCTTCACATCTCTCCTCTATGCTGGAAAGCCTGAGATAAAAAAAAAATCAATCTCAGGCTTTCCAGCAAAAACAATGGCAGTGTTTACATCTGCCATGTCATGATGTGGCTTCCGGCCACCGAGGGTCATAGAGATGGCCGGGGACCATCTGGTCCACTGTCACCTCTATGGTAAACCACTGCTGCTAGCCGATTTATTCTCCAGCTCCCTGATCGCATGGGAGAGACCAGAGAAGCACCAGAGGGCGGTGCGACGGGGGACGTCCCCTCCCACCTTCTGCAAAAGCAATCAAGCAGCTAAACAGTCGCTATAATGGCTTTTACATTGCAGGGAATCGCTGGCTGGAAAAAAAAGAAAGCTGGATGATGCCTGTAGCTGCAGACATCATTCAGATATCTCTGCTTAAAGTAAATGACGTCATATGACGTCTACCCGGAGGAAGTGGTTAAAGAACATGACACATCTTTGGAGGAAGAAGAATTGTAAGGGCTGAATTGTAGCGCAGGGAATACAACGTACTATATGAGCTAAACAAGATGTCCACTGCTTCGTGAAAATGATATAGGCTCACCTAAATAAAATACCATGCCATTACACAATTGATCTTTAGCTTTCAGATTTTAACAAACAAACGCAGCACATTTTAGAGTATTGCCTTCTTCCAGCATTGCCTTTCTTTGCAATCAGTCACACAACATCCCAGAGGTGGCTGGAACCATAGGTCTGAACAGGGAGCAGTTAGCTATATAACACCCAACAGCTGTTATTGACTGCAGAACCCATTTTGACTGAGGTCAGAAAGGGAGCGTATGACCACTCGGGCCACCGGCTCAACAGATGTTAATTGTACTGACCCCCAGCCCCCCCATCTTGGTCCTCCACTGGCCTCTACATTTCACCTTTAAAAATTCACAGATGCTGCCATCAGGGATTACACCCATCTCCGGCCTCTTGGAGCTGAACTGAGAAATGTTTCACATGAAATTCATCACAGTTATTTCAAAAGTCGCACTTGTCTGCTAATGATGGGTAATACCAATTTCACAAAGTGTACAAGGCTTTGATTTCTTAGAATAAACGTTGAGGAAAGATCAATTCTAGATGTCACCGCAAGACGGGAGAGCAGAGGCATAGCTTGAAGCTTGTGGGCCCCGATTGAAAAGTTGACCTGGCCCCCCCCCATTACCACCCACCACATCCACCGCACGCCAAGATACTCAAAGTGGCTTAAGAGTTTTGAGTTCCTCTTTACATCAGAGGACAGGGATCACCACTGGAGAATCAGAGGACAGGGATCACCGCTGGAGAATCAGAGGACAGGGATCACCGCTGGAGAATCAGAGGACAGGGACCCCTGGCAGGTCACTTGGCAGAGCTCCTTTCCCATTGCAGCACTCTATACATCTCCTACCCCCCACACACACACACACACACACACACACACACACACACACACACTACACAGGACCGAAATCACGTTCCTTTACACACAGTCTCTCAGTCTTCACAGGCTGTTTCTGACTTTTATGTTGCCGTTCTGACCTGTGAAATTCTCTAGTCAGAACGGCAGTGTAGTGGCAGTGGGCAGATACACCCTGTGCATATTGTGGGCTGACTGGCTGTGTCGTAAAGGAATGTGATTTCAGCCCTGCGGAGGAGGAGCAGTATAGAGTTTTGTACTGGGAAAGGAGCTCAGCAGCCGGGCATAGTATCCAGGGCAGACGGGGTGGTCAGGGGGCTTTGAGGGGGGGGGGTGCAACTTAGATCTTGGAGGGCAAATCCATGTGACATAAAATCTAAAATCTGGAGCCTGTAGCCCTTCAGGAGCCCCTCGGGAGGTGTTAAGGGATTTGTTTTAGCAATTTCTGAAGGTTTCTCTGTCAGTGTTGGCAGGTGTTGGGGTTGGGGGAAGGTCACCTCCCGGAGGTGTGTGTCTTTTCCCCAGTTGTCAGGGAAGTAGGGTAAGTGGACATCCCCGAGTGGGGGGTACAGAGAATCCCAGCGGTGTCTTACCTCACCAGTGACATCGGTCCCATCATGGCTATAGGACGGCACTCTCCTCCTCTTGCCTCGCTAAGCAGGGTTACCAGTCCATGTTGCCAGCACACAGCACAGGCACTTCCCCATCCTGGGCTGTTCTCACCTTGTGCTCCTCTCCATTCAGGAAATGCCTCACAGCTTCTCCCCAGCTAATGAGATTGGAGGGGTGTGGACTGTAGAAGGCAAAATAGAAGCCCAGTACTGGAGCGTGGCTGTGGGGCCCTAGGGCAGATCAGAGCTGGACTTTGTGGAGGATATGAAAATATGACAGGGAGGCTGCAGGGGCCCCCTGGAGCTAGGGGTGGGGTTGTGATTGTGACCCCTGCAACCCCTTATGCTACGCCCATGGCACCACACATGTGAGGTATCGCTGCGAATATCAGAGAGAGCACACTATATCAAGCACCAGACCTTCTGTGTATCTCTAAACTTGTAACCTGACCCTTCCTTTCTGTTAAAAGAAAAAACTTGTAACCTGTAAAGGCTTTTAAAGCATCACCTAAGGATAATTTAATGTACGGTAGTTTGTCACTATACATATAAAGTGTGACATGCTTGGTATCAATTTACACAACATTGGTTTTTATATTATACCAAACAATTGCCATTATATTGTGTTTGTGTTCACCAAAATTCATTAAAAAGTGTATTTTTTCCAAAAAAATTGTGTTTGAAAAACAGCTGTGACATGAATTGCAACAGCTAACATTTTATTCTCTTGGGCCTCTGCTTAAAAAAATATATGTTTTGGAGTGCTAAGTAATTTTCTAGCAAAAAATTGCAGATTTTTACATGTATAAGAGAAATGTCAGACTTGACCAAACCCACCATTCAGCACAATTTGGCCAAACCCACCATTCAGCATGGCACAATAAGGGCACTGCAGTTAGCCCCGCCCATTCCCCACTCTATTCTCAGGCGTACCGATTTTATATACTTCCCAGGTATAGTTATGGCCTTGGCAACCAAATACTGACACCCTATAATAACAGAGCTAGAAAGTGTTATTGATTGCTATGGAAAACCTGATCACTGTCCTAAGTCATGCCTTGGAACAGGGGTCCAATGTGAAGCTTCAAAAACAACAAAGGGGAAGGTAAACACCTGGTGCATTACCCAAGATTTTTTTTTTCTTATTCAAAGGCAAAGGCACCTATATATTCGGGTGAGGTCAGGTGATCTGTGTTCTGTGCCACCCGGACTGCCATCTGGGTGGATGTGTGTCGTCTGCCCCGGGCTGCTAGGCTGGAGATTGGGCCTATCCCGGGGGCATCTGACTGCTAGGCTGTATGAGGGCCTATCCAGAAGTGAAAGAGCAGCACAGGGTTGGGATTACGTCTTGAAGAACCCGTCAGTGGTCGGAGGTAGAAAAGGAGCTGTCGCCACGAAGGGGCCAATCGCCTTTACCAGGGACCGCAGTGAGTAACTGAAGCAAGTACCGGAACTATATTCTCACCGAAAGGGCACGGTGGTGAATCGGGAAACTTCAGGTGGTGATGAAGTCAGGGACCCAACCAGGAGATGCATGCAGAGCAGCCATGTTTGTCAAGCCAGGGACCGAGCCGGTTAGTAGGGGTGAAGCTTGAGAAGTATCTGGAGTGCCAAGCCAGGGACCCAGCAGAGAAGCGGGGGTGATGCTTGAGGGAGATATTACCGCAAACCTTGGAGAAGCTCAAGGGATTCAGAGTCAGTGAATCAGTGGGTCTAGTGAGAGACCGGGAGCTCAGTATTGAAGAACTACAAGGAGTAGTTGTAGTGGATCTGAAAGAACTGTTTGAGTTAGGAACTGTTAAAGGACTGTTGCCATAGGAGACAGCATTCCTGCAAGTGTAGATGTGGCTTCTTGCTGGGGCCTTTCCCTGCATGGCTGTCCTCCTATTGAAGTCTCTGAGTCTGCCAATTGAGTTTGCAACTATCTAAGGGTGTCCTGGCTCTAACCCTCTTTCCCTTCAAAATATAAAACCTTTTTTACATCAAAGAAGTGTCTGGTGCCCAATGACTTTCACCACCTTTGCACCCACTATGCCTCACAACCCACTACATATTGAAGGATGTCAGCTATCTTTGGCCTTGTAGGTTCTCATTAGACCAAAAGAGGTAAA
Organism: Aquarana catesbeiana; assembly: GCF_042186555.1. NCBI lineage: Eukaryota > Metazoa > Chordata > Amphibia > Anura > Ranidae > Aquarana > Aquarana catesbeiana. The sequence goes on along the minus strand of NC_133328.1, from coordinate 613,518,074 downwards.
AAACTTTGCTACGTTTAAACAAAGAAGATTTATAAATAAATATACGAATTTTGAATGTATTTGAACATGCTCGGAAGTTTCTTTTTTTTCGGGGGTGTATGTAACTAGTCTTGCCTAGGGTGCAAAATAATCTAGCACCGGCCCTGGGTGGAGGAGTATGATGTAGTCAGTGCTGGTGCAAGGTTTCTTGACACCCTAGGCAAATCTTCATTTTGCCGCCTCCCTTGGCTCCACCCCTGACTCCACCCCCTTTGGCCTGTTCATGTATACGGTGGAGGTGGCGATCTGACATTACGCAGTGCATGTTAACGCACAAAAAAGAGCGCAGATCAACGCTGATAGGTTACAGCAGTACAAAGTGTGAAGAGAAGAGCTCCCAGGACTACAGATCCCAGCGTGCCCGGGTTGCTATAACATTGTCAGCCATGGTCACCCCAGGATGGTGCTGGAAATTAATGGCTGTCATGTACTGTACAGGGCGATGGGGGCTCATCTTGCCCCATTCCTCAGCAGCCTGGTACAGCCCAGCGTCCTCCTGCTCCACCATGTCCTCCTTCCGCCTATCTCTGTCAACACAGACCACCACCGCCGGAACAAGCTAACACAGCCGTGGAGGCATCAGAGGACCGGCGACGTGTGAGGGGCTCGCCTCTGTCTTCTTGAACACATCGCTGCCACCTAGTGGTGTAGTAGGAGGGAGACGCTGAGGGTGCAGTGATAGTGAGGCAGTTCTATCACAAAACATTGCAATGACCAAACATACTGTACATTACAACGTCTTGGAAAGCTTGGGTACCGCGGCTGTGCGGGACATTGCTGTGTCAGACAGCGCGATTTCACTGAGCCTGCACTTGGTGCGGGTTGCACCGCACTGTTTACAGGTGGCGGCGCTCCCTACTGATGTGCGCTTTAGGCCAGCGCCTACCTCGGCTATTGGTAGTGCAGGCCCTGGATGTAATGTTGTGGGGGAGGTGCTAGGGGAGGGAACCTGCAGCTGTCAACCTGTGCCCTGCCCCCGAGCATAGTGCCCAGGTCATGTGACCCCCCCCTTGTCTTGGCCCTGGTTCCAGTCATATACTCTATTGATCTACTGAACATCCTTCCCCCATCCATAGATCTCCTCCTCTGTATGTACAATCACTCATGCCCCATACTTGGGGAAAAAATGAAAAGTTGGAACAGGGAAAAAAAGGGGATAAAATGGAAATATGATAAATTTCCACCATATAAGGTAGTCTCTGTTCACATCTGCGTGTTCCGGTAATGCGCATAGAAATGCACGTTTCCACGCAATCCTGGAACACGCAAAAAATATGTGCCTCGCGCTTGTAGTGCCATTTATTGTAAATGTCACCCCAAACATGAGACGCCAATACAACAAATGTGGCAAAATCCGCGGTGAATAAAACAAACCGAAACACACCATAAACTACTTTGCCACGCTTGTCGCGCATAGGGCAGTGCACTGAAATCAATGGGCTGCTCTATAGTTGTTGGGCAAAAAAAAATTAAAAATGGATGTTTGCCATCCAGGTGTATGTCAGAGGCGTAACTGGGGTCTTCATCATTTCACCAACTATGGAATGCTGGGAGAGCAGAAATCAGCATTTGTCACATGTGCAAAAATGGAAAAAAAAAAAGTCCAACAGTGAAAGGGCTAAAAAGACCCTCAAAATTAGTATCTGAGCGCTCACCCCTCCCCCCTCCTCTGGCAGTGGCAGTTGCTCGGGTCTGCAGACACTACACCCCTCCCCCCATAGCCCCATGTGTAATATGCTGCACCCTCTTTTAGACTGAGTCCCCACCATCCTCCACATACCAGATAAAATAGAACTAAAGACAAACATTTTTTTTTAGTTTACAATAAAGTAAGGGAGGGTTATAACCTCTGTCAGGTTTTCTTTGCTATCTGTGTCCACATTGGGGGGATTTCCCTTCACTTCCTTTCCCATAGCCAAAAAAGAAGTGAGAGAAATCCCTCAAAGTGACATAATCCCCGGGTGTCACCAGAACTAGTGTCCCCATTGGAAGATTTCCCCTCTATTTCCTATTCTGGTGACAACCAAAAATCTGGAACTTTCTTTCGCTTTTGGTGGAAATGGTAAACATGAAAAACAGAGGGAGTGACTCTCCCTAAAGGGGCGTAGACATCAATAAAAACCCGACAGGGGTTCTAATCCCTCTCTACTCCATCCAACACTAACAATAAGAACGTTTTTCCTTTTACTATAACTGAACATATGGGTGAGAAATGGAAAATTATTATTTGTGTGTGTAGGGGGGAGGGGGGAGGGGGTACTTGGTTTGACAGTTAACCCCTTGCCGCCCAGGCCAATTCTGACATTTCTCTCCTACATGTAAAAATCATAATTTTTTTGCTGGAAAAATTACATAGAACCCCCACACATTATATATATATATATATATATATATATATATATATATATATATGTTTTTTTAGCAGAGACTCTAGAGAATACAATGGCAGTTGTTTAAACATTTTATCTTGTACGGCATTTGCGCAGCAATTTTTCAAATGTGTTGTTTTTTTGTTTTTTTTTTTTTAAACTGTTTCATGCTTTAAAAAAAAGAAAAACAGTAAAGTTAGCCCAATTTTTTTTTGCATAATGTGAAAGATGAAGTTACGCTGAGTAAATAGATACCTAACATGTCACGCTTGCGCACTCTCGTGGAATGGCACCAAACTTCCGTACCTAAAAATCTGCATAGACGACGCTTTAATTTTTTTTTAGTGGTTACATATTTTGAGTTACAGAGGAGGTCTAGTGCTAGAATTATTGCTCTTGCGCTAACGTTCGTGGTGATACCTCACATGTGTAGTTTGAAAACTGTTTTCATATGTGGGCGGGACTTACGTATGCGTTTGCTTTTGCAAGCACACAGGGACAGGGGTGCTTTTTTATTTATTTTTTTTTTTTTATTGTTAATTTTACTTTTATTGTTTTAGTTTGACACTTTAAAAAATATATATATATATTTTTGATCACTTTTATTCCTATTACAAGGAATGTAAACAACCCTTGTAATAGGAATATGGCATGATAGGTCCTCTTTACAGTGAGATATGGGGTCAATAAGACCCCACATCTCACCTCTAGGCTGGGAAGCCTGAAATTAAAAAAAAAAAAAAATGATCTCAGCTTCCCAGCCGATGTGGGACCATTTGTTTGAATGCAGAGGCCGGGCGTGAAGTCATACCATCGCCCGGCCTCTGAATGATCATAGAGGCTCCAGGGACCATCTGGTCCACCGGAACTCACTATGGTAAACATCTGGGGCCGGCGGATCCGTTCTCCAACTCACCGATGGCAGGGGTGAGTCGGTAAAAGCATCGGAGGGCAGCGGAAGGAGTGGGGGGCATCCCCTCTCGCCACCCGTAAGAACAATCAGGCGGCTGAACAGCGGCTATGGTCATTTTTATGGTAAAGGGAATCGCCGGCTGAAAAAGATGATATCTGAATGATGCCTGTAGCTGCATCCATCATTCAAATATCCCCGCTCAAAGTCAAGGATGTCATATGGTTAAAGGGTTGAAACAAATGAACAATAATAGTTTGGTAGTGAAAGGGTTAAATCTCATTCACAACTAGAAAATGCATTTCCTGGGGAAAATGTGTGGGAATGCTGAATAGCTGAATTGCTAAAACGGCCCCCATCAAAACTGCCCCATCAGAATTGCCCCATCAAAACTGCCCCATCATATTCCTCTATTATAAATCAGTACATGGTGTGTCTGTCCCCTCCCCCGGGCTCTGTAATCAGAGCTGAGATGCTCCAGCCACCTCCCCCCTTGTGTATAACAGAAGCTTTGGTAACCTTGGCAACAAAACCAGCACAGTACACTCTGATTAATGGCTAAAATTTCCTGAAATGAACTCTAAACAAAAAGCTTTTTCACAAAAACTGTAAAAGATATCAGACTGAAAAGATATAGCCAGATAGCTGAATATTTTGTGAACATTTTAAAGTTTGTTTGGCGTCTGTAGGTGAAAGTATGAAGGAGCTGAAACTTTTGGGAGCGGAAGAAGATTTTAAGGATCTGAAGCATGCTCCCATTGATTTCAATGTTAAAAAAAGTGATAAAAAGCTTAATATTTTAAAAAGTATAAATGGTAGAAAAAAAGTTGAAAAAGTCCCAACATCAGCTGAAAGGGACGAACATTTTAATAGTTGAATGGTTTTAATAGCTGAAAGTATGAAGAAGTTACGCAGAGCCAAAAAACGTACGGAATAAAAATAAATATAATCGAATAACAATAGTGGGACTGCTAAAGCAGTCCCACTAATAATAAAGAAATAACTAGAAAATGCATTTCCTGGGGAAAATGCGTGGGAATGCTGAATAGCTGAATTGCTAAAATTGCCCCATCAAAACTGTCATCAAAATTGTCCCCATCATATTGCCACCATCAGAATTGTCCCATCAAAACTGCCCCATCAGAACTGCCCCATCAAAACTGCCCCATCAAAACTGCCCCATCAGAACTGCCCCATCAAAACTGCCCCATCAAAACTGCCCCATCAGAATTGCCCCATCAGAATTGCCCCATCAAAACTGCCCCATCAGAATTGCCACCATCAAAACTGCCCCATCAAAACTACCCCATCAAAACTGCCCCCATCAAAACTGCCCTATCAGAATTGCCACCATCAAAACTGCCCCATCATATTGCCACCATCAAAACTGCCCCATTATATTGCCACCATCAAAACTGCCCCATCATATTGCCACCATCAAAACTGCCCCATCATATTGCCACCATCAAAACTGCCCCATCAAAACTGCTCCATCAAAATTGTCCCCATCAAAACTGCCCCATCATATTCCTCTATTATAAATCAGCACATGGTGTGTCTGTCCCCTCCCCCGGGCTCTGTAATCAGAGCTGAGATGCTCCAGCCACCCCCCCCCCCTGTGTATAACAGAAGCTTTGGTAACCTGGGTTTGCTGGGGTGCATTTTTGGGGCTTTTCCTTTTAGTTTTTCATTTGCCTTTTTCTGTCACTTTTTAAATAGCTTTTTTTTTTCTTTTTTTTTTTTTTTTTCCTCTGGTTCCTTCAGCCTATCAATTAAGGGGGGTGGTTAATTGCTCACAGGTGCCTATTTAACTGGGTGTAGAACTCAGTCTGAGCGTGCTCAGTCTTTGGCTGTGGAACTTTGTGTAAGTGGGAGTTAAAAACTAGAGTTTAAAACAGGAGGTTATAACAGGGGTCATAGTACCTGTGTAGTGTGAGTATCTGAGTGTTGTCTGAGTAGTGTGTGGGGATCGTTAGTACTTGTGTATTGTGTACTGTATACTTGTGTATTGCGAGTGCACGTAGGTCTGTGAGTATCTGTGTATTGTCTTGTTGTGTACCTGTGTATTGTCTTGAGTATTAGTGCCAGGAAGCTAGCTGTTAGGTAATTTGGACAGGGTAAAATCCCCAAATCCTCACTAAATTTAATAGGTACGATGCCCGGCGGGTGTGGAGAGGCGACTCTTTGTACATCTTGCCGCATGTATGCGTTCCTTGATCATCCGATCGAGGGTGAATACTGCTGTGCAAAATGTAAGCACATTGTTTCCCTGGAAGCCCAGGTTCTGAATCTAGGGAAGCAACTGTCAGCACTGAGAAGTCCCTCCATACTAAAGGTGAGCCAGGAACGTACACGGCAGGTGCCAGCAGGGGCCAGCACAGAGGCGGGTGGAGACAAAGAGGTGCAGGCACTAGCAAAGAGTAGATGGGTGACAGTCAGGAGAGGTAGAGGGGGAAGTGCCAGAGAGGCCGATCCAGGACTGGAGCATCCCAATAAGTACGCTCCATTGAGTGTCATTGGTGAAACCAGTCAGGGACCAGCACTGCTGGAGATGAGGGACTCTCCTAGCTGCCAGGGGAAGAACTCCTCCAGTGAGAGTGGGGGGGCAGCAAAGGGAAAGGGAAGACAGATTCTGGTGGTAGGGGACTCAATTCTTAGAAGGACAGAGAGGGCAATCTGTAACCAAGACCTGAAGCGCCGAACAGTATGTTGTCTACCGGGCGCTCGGGTTCGGCACATCACGGATCTTGTGGACAGATTACTGGGAGGGGCTGGGGAAGACCCGGCTGTCATGGTGCACGTTGGCACCAAAGACAAAGTCAGAGGCAGATGGAGTGTCCTAAAGAAGGATTTTAGGGACTTTAGGTGCTAAATTGAGGAAAAGGACCTCCAAGGTAGTATTCTCAGGAATACTACCGGTACATCGAGCCACACCAGAAAGGCAGAGGGAGATTAGGGAAGTAAACAAGTGGCTGAAGAGCTGGTGTAGTAAGGAGGGGTTTGGGTTCCTGGAGGACTGGGCCGACTTCTCAGTCGGTAACCGGTACTATAGAAGGGACGGACTGCACCTAAATGAGGAGGGTGCAGATCTGCTGGGAATGAAGATGGCCAAAAAGTTAGAGGGGCTTTTAAACTAGGCGATGGGGGGGAGGGTCCAGAGACAGTGATAGCCAGCGCGGATGATATTCCAGAGGGTAGTGTTGGGGGCATTAGTGGTAGGTTAACCAAAGCACAAAAACACAAGGTGAGTATAGTAGCAAGTCCTAGTTGCAATTTTGAAACACCCAATACGAGGACAATATGCGACCGGTCTAAACTATGTGGCATGTTCACCAATGCCAGGAGCATGGCAGACAAGATGGGTGAACTAGAGATACTGTTGTACAAGGAGGATTTGGATTTTGTGGGAATTTCAGAGACCTGGTTCAACAGCTCTCATGATTGGCTGGCAAACATTCAAGGGTATACCCTATACCGCAAGGATAGAGAGGGTAAAAAAGGGGGAGGGGTATGCCTATATATCAAGAATAATGTACAAGCGAATGTGAGAGATAACATCACTGAGGGAGCTAGAGAGGAGGTGGAATCCTTATGGGTAGAGCTCCAAAGGGATGAAGCTAAGGGGAAAATAATACTGGGAGTATGCTATAGGCCCCCTAACCTGAAGGAGGAAGTGGAGACGGATCTCCTATCACAAATTGGATTAGCAGCAAGGATGGGAAGTGTTATCATAATGGGGGATTTTAATTATCCAGACATAGACTGGGCGGAGGGAACCGCGCATTCATTTAAGGCTCGCCAGTTCCTTAATGTCTTGCAGGACAATTTTATGGGTCAGATGGTAGACGCACCAACTAGAAATAAAACATTACTGGATCTACTGATTACCAACAATACAGACCTGATCACAGATGTGGAAATACGGGGCAATTTAGGTAACAGCGATCACAGGTCAATTAGTTTCAGTATAAATCACACAAATAGGAAACATAAAGGGAATACAAAGACACTGAATTTCAAAAGAGCCAACTTCCCTAAACTACAAACCTTGCTAAAAGGCATAAATTGGGATAAAATATTAGGAACAAAGAATACGGAGGAGAGATGGGTTTGCTTTAAGAGCATATTAAATAAGGGCATTAGCCAATGTATCCCATTGGGTAATAAATTTAAAAGAGCGAACAAAAATCCTGGATGGCTTAACTCCAATGTAAAAATGCATATAAAAGCAAAGGAGAAGGCCTTCAAAAAATACAAGGTTGAGGGATCATCCACAGCATTCAGACTTTATAAAGAATGCAATAAGAAATGTAAGGGTGCAATTAGGACGGCTAAGATAGAACATGAAAGACACATAGCGGAGGAGAGCAAAAAAAATCCCAAGAAATTCTTTAAGTATGTAAACAGTAAAAAAGGGAGGACAGACCATATTGGCCCCATAAAGAATGAGGAAGGACATCTGGTTACAAAGGATGGGGAGATGGCAAAGGTATTGAATTTATTCTTCTCCTCAGTCTTCACGAGTGAATCGGGGGGCTTCAGTAACCAGAACTGCAGTGTTTATCCTCATGACACAACACAGGAAGCACCTCCATGGTTAACAGAGGACGGAATTAAAATTAGACTTGAGAAACTTAACATTAATAAATCACCGGGACCAGATGGCTTGCATCCGAGGGTACTTAGGGAACTCAGTCAGGTGATTGCCAGACCGTTGTTCCTAATTTTTACAGACAGTCTATTGACTGGAATGGTACCAGCTGATTGGAGGAAAGCCAATGTAGCACCAATATTTAAAAAGGGCCCAAAAAACATCCCTGGGAATTACAGACCAGTTAGCCTAACATCAATAGTATGTAAAATCTTGGAGGGGATGATAAGGGACTATATACAAGATTTTAGTAATAAGAACGATATCATTAGCAGTAATCAGCATGGATTCATGAAGAATCGTTCTTGCCAAACCAATCTATTAACCTTCTATGAGGAGGTGAGTTGCCATCTAGATAAAGGAAGGCCCGTAGACGTGGTGTATCTGGATTTTGCAAAAGCATTTGACACAGTTCCCCATAAACGTTTACTGTACAAAATAGGGTCCGTTGGCATGGACCATAGGGTGAGTACCTGCATTGAAAACTGGCTACAAGGGCGTGTTCAGAGGGTGGTGATAAATGGGGAGTACTCAGAATGGTCAGGGGTGGGTAGTGGTGTTCCCCAGGGTTCTGTGCTGGGACCAATCCTATTTAATTTGTTTATAAACGATCTGGAGGATGGGATAAACAGTTCAATCTCTGTATTTGCAGACGATACTAAGCTAAGCAGGGCAATAACTTCTCCGCAGGATGTGGAAACCTTGCAAAAAGACCTGAACAAATTAATGGGGTGGGCGACTACATGGCAAATGAGGTTCAATGTAGAAAAATGTAAAATAATGCATTTGGGTGGCAAAAATATGAATGCAATCTATACACTGGGGGGAGAACCTCTGGGGGAATCTAGGATGGAAAAGGACCTGGGGGTCCTAGTAGATGATAGGCTCAGCAATGGCATGCAATGCCAAGCTGCTGCTAATAAGGCAAACAGAATATTGGCATGTATTAAAAGGGGGATCAACTCCAGAGATAAAACGATAATTCTCCTGCTCTACAAGACTCTGGTCCGGCCGCACCTGGAGTATGCTGTCCAGTTCTGGGCACCAGTCCTCAGGAAGGATGTACTGGAAATGGAGCGAGTACAAAGAAGGGCAACAAAGCTAATAAAGGGTCTGGAGGATCTTAGTTATGAGGAAAGGTTGCGAGCGTTGAACTTATTCTCTCTGGAGAAGAGACGCTTGAGAGGGGATATGATTTCAATTTACAAATACTGTACTGGTGACCCCACAATAGGGATAAAACTTTTTCGCAGAAGAGAGTTTAATAAGACTCGGGGCCACTCATTACAATTAGAAGAAAAGAGGTTTAACCTTAAACTACGTAGAGGGTTCTTTACTGTAAGAGCGGTAAGGATGTGGAATTCCCTTCCACAGGCGGTGGTCTCAGTGGGGAGCATTGATAGCTTCAAGAAACTATTAGATAATCACCTGAATGACCGCAACATACAGGGATATGTAAAGTAATACGGACACATAATCACACACATAGGTTGGACTTGATGGACGTGTGTCTTTTTTCAACCTCACCTACTATGTAACCATGGCAACAAAAGCAACACTGTTTAATGGCAAAAATTTCCTGAAATGGCCACTAAACAAAAAGCTTTTTCACAAAAATTGTAAAAGATATCAAACAGAAAAGATATAGCCAGATAGCTGAATATTTTGTGAACATTTTAAAGTCTGTTTGGCGTCTGTAGGTGAAAGTATGAAGGAGCTGAAACTTTTGGGAGCAGAAGAAGATTTTAAGGATCTGAACCATGCTCTCATTGACTTCAATGTTAAAAAAAAGTGATAAAAAGCTTAATATTTTAAAAAGTATAAATGGTAGAAAAAAAGTTGAAAAAGTCCCATCATCAGCTGAAAGAGACGAACATTTTAATAGTTGAATGGTTTTAATAGCTGAAAGTATGCAGAAGTTACGCAGAGCCAAATACGTACGGAATAATAAAAATGCATAAAATCGAACAACAATAGTGGGACTGCTAAAGCATTCCCACTAATAATAAAAATAAATAAAATTGAATAACAATAGTGGGACTGCTAAAGCAGTCCCACTAATTAATAAAAATAAATAAAAACAAATAACAATAGTGGGACTGCTGAAGCATTCCCACTAATTAAAATTAAAATTAATAAAAACTAGAAAATGCCTTTCCTGGGGAAAATACGTGGGAATTCTGAATAGCTGAATTGCTAAAACGGCAGCCATCAAAACTGCCCCCATCAGAATTGCCCCATCAAAATTGTCCCCATCAAAACTGCCCCATCATATTGCCACCATCAAAACTGCCCCATCAGAATTGCCCCATCAAAATTGTCCCCATCAAAACTGCCCCATCATATTGCCACCATCAAAACTGCTCCATCAGAATTGCCCCATCAAAACTGCCCCTTCATATTGACACCATCAAAACTGCCCCATCAGAATTGCCCCATCAAAACTGCCCCATTAGAATTGCCCCATCAAAACTGCCCCATCATATTGCCACCATCAAAACTGCCCCATCATGTTGCCACCATCAAAACTGCCTGCATCATATTGCCATCAAAACTGCCCCATCAGAATTGCCCCATCAAAATTGTCCCCATCAAAACTGCCCCATCAGAATTGCTCCATCAAAACTGCCCCATCATATTGCCACCATCAAAACTGCCCCATCAGAATTGTCCCATCAAAACTGCCCCATCAGAATTGTCCCATCAAAACTGCCCCATCATATTGCCACCATCAAAACTGCCCCATCAAAACTGCCCCATCATTTTCCTCTATTATAAATCAGTACATGGTGTGTCTGTCCCCTCCCCCGGGCTCTGTAATCAGAGCTGAGATGCTCCAGCCACCTTCCCCCCTGTGTATAACAGAAGCTTTGGTAACCATGGCAACAAATGCAACACAGTACACTCTGATTAATGGCTAAAATTTCCTGAAATGACCTCTAAACAAAAAGCTTTTTCACAAAAACTGTAAAAGATATCAAACTGAAAAGATATAGCCAGATAGCTGAATATTTTGTGAACATTTTAAAGTTTGGCGTCTGTAGGTGAAAGTATGAAGGAGCTGAAACTTTTGGGAGCGGAAGAAGATTTTAAGGATCTGAAGCATGCTCCCATTCACGTCAATGTTAAAAAAAAGTGTTAAAAAGCTTAATATTTTAAAAAGTATAAATGGTAGAAAAAAAGTTGAAAAAGTCCCATCATCAGCTGAAAGAGATGAACATTTTAATAGTTGAATGGTTTTAATAGCTGAAAGTATGCAGAAGTTACGCAGAGCCAAAAAACGTACAGAATACAAATAAATAAAATTGAATAACAATAGTGGGACTGCTAAAGCATTCCCACTAATTAAAATTAAAATTAATAAAAATAAATGAAAACAAAAAACAAGAATGGGACTGCTGAAGCATTCCCACTAATAACCAGCACTTCAAGAAAAACATGTTATTACAGGAGATATATCCCTATTACATCTCTATACTGAGCCTATAGGCTGAATTCACAAAGCTCACAAAAAAAGGACGAGGCTCTTTTAAGAAAAAGCCTCCACCATGATGTCATCACCTGCTCTAATATAAGGCCCCTTTCACACTGGGGCGGTAGGGGGCGTCGGCGGTAAAACAGCGCTACTTTTAGCGCTGTTTTACCGCGGTATTCGGCCGCTAGCGGTGCGGTTTTAACCCCCCGCTGGCGGCCGAAAAAGGGTTAAAACCCCTCGTATAGCGCGGCTATAGCCGCGGTATTACCACGGTATAGCCGCGCTGTCCCATTGATTTCAATGGGCAGGAGCGGTGAAGGAGCGGTGAATACACCGCTCCTTCACCGCTCCAAAGATGCGGCTTGCAGGAGATTTTTTCTTCTCCTGCCAGCGCACCGCTTCAGTGTGAAAGCCCTCGAGCTTTCACACTGAACAAACAGCGGAGGCTGTTTTGGGGCGGTTTGCAGGTGCTATTTTTAGCGCAATAACGCCTGCAAACCGCCCCAGTGTGAAAGGGGCCTAAGGCTGCTCAGGGCTCTGGGATCAGTAGCTGAGTTGTTACTGTACAGTGAAGACGTGTTATTGTCTCTGTCCAGTTTTCTCTTGCGGTTTGATTGGATTCGGTTTTATTCGATTCAGTTTTATTGCAATTTCTCGTGTCTTATTATTCTTCATAATGAGACAATTTAAAAGTAAACAGATTGTTTCTCAAAACAACAATATTGAGAAACCAACCAAATGAAGTACAGCTATGGAAGGAGATATCAATAGACAGTTTGCAGATCCTCCATTTAAGAAGCCCACCAAAATGGGGAGGGCGCGGCGATTTGTACGTCGCTGTTTCAGATCCGTCGTCGGATGTTTTGATGTCGGCTGTAAAGCCAATGGACCACGCCGGAACAAAGAACGCGGGGCTGGTAAGTTTTATGGATATTGATATATACAAAATACTTTCATTGGATTCTTTTTCCTCCCATTGATGACAATCACACCCCCCATATGTACACATGTATAGGGATGGCCATAGACATTGCTGGCTTTTTGTCTTGTAAACACCATTCTGAGGATTCATTTTTAAATCAAGAGAAGCAAGCAGCCATTTTTAGATCTGTTTACCCTGAGCCAAGTCCCCCCTCTTTTTCCAACTGTCACCTACTAACTGACTCTTTTTTTGAACAAGCCTTGCATACCACTTATTACAGGCTGGACTGATGACCTCAGTGCCTCCCAGCAAGATGGCAGAGATTTACAATATGGAAAGAAAAGAACCCCACATACACGTTTAACCCCTTGTTACCCCACATAACACCTATACATAGTTCCCAAAATTAAAAAAAAATATTCCACAGAAACTGTTTTTAGCTGCACATGTAGCAAGCCATTGTAGGCGGAGAATGTATTTTCATTTACAATAGGAGTCACTCTACAAGACGCAGATCATTAAACCAATGCCATACATCACAGTGATGGTAAAGCTTGTTCTTTTATTTTTTACCTTCTCTGTGCAATGCTGAGAAAGAAAAAAAAACAAGCTACCTCCTGCACACTGGACGTTATAATAACGTTATTAAAATGCCAGTAGCTTTGCAGTGAGTTTTTCAACGTTTTTGCAATAGCGTTTTTTTTACAGCATTGGCTTTTTTTGGCGTTTTTTTTTTTTTTTTTTTTTACTGATCCAGTGAGGAGCAAGAGAGCCTTGGCTCTTGTGCACATTGCTGGATCAGGATCAGGTTTAGGTTTGTATTTATAGGGGGGCTGGGGGGGGGGGCTGCATGCAGAAGTTTTTTTTTTTTTATAGAAATGCAGCAAGATAAAATCCCTCTGCCTTTACAAGCACTTTAATTGAACCCGTATAAGAGAGCTGAAGTTGTCATGGCTAAAGAAAAACAAAAAAACAAAAAACACACTTGTAGGAAGCATGTCCGCTGATCCCAAGGTTTTGCAAGGTGCTGGACTTTAAAGAGGCACTCCAGTCTCCCCCCAAAAAAATAAAAATCAGCAGCTACAAATACTATAGCTGCTAACTTTTAATATAAAGGCACTTACCTGTCCAAATATCCAGAGCTGTCCTCACCTGAGCCGATTCTTCAATCCCAGCCTCTTCTATATAAATTCACCAGAGCAATCCGGTAGAATGATATAAAAGAGGCTGGGATTTTAGTTAAATTATAAGAAACAGCAGAGCTCTCAGCCCGAAAGTGAAGAATTTGTCTCCTTTCTGCAGTGGCGCCCCCCCCCCACCCCCCACTCCCTTCCCTGCTGAACTAATGGGGCCAGGGAAAGTATTTCTTTTAATGGCTCCAGATTTTTTCAGAAGTAGGGAGTCCCATTTGCTGCTATGGTGTTCTGATCTCAGGGCTGATACATGACACACTTTCTTGACAAAACTGCCACTCAACAAAGCCTCTGCTTAGCTGGTCTGATGATTCACAAACCCCTGCCACAATGTACAGCCAGGCAGGTGACCGCACTACTTCCTGTCACAACTTCCTTTGTGACCTGCCCACTCATTTAACTATGAAAGTGCATCGTCATACTGCTAAAAATAATACACAACCAGATCACAATGAGCCGCTACCTAAGATCTTATCACTGCGCTGAAGAGAAACCTGATATATATAGAGAGCAGCCACTTTAAAAGAAATCATATAATAAAACAGCATCTACCAAACATAAGTAAATAGTGGCTCTAGGTAAAGCAATAACATAAACAATACACATATATATTACGCACCCAGTGAGTAGCAATGTGCAAACAATAAATATGTAAAAACAGAGATAGTCCATAAGCTGTGATATTAATGCTGGGTAGTAGCTCTGTGATAGATATTTAGTTGATAGAATGATCTGACACCCCACCACATGATCAACACCGTGTAATTGCTTACAGCAATTACCTATGTTTGGTAGATGCTGTTTTATTATACTGCTAAAAATACTTGTTGTTGGCTTCCAATCTTCCGATCATGGAATTTTAGTGGGTCAGCATAACTGCCAGGCAACCAGCATTTTTATACAAAGGCCAACAACAGTTTTCTCCTGTGTCACTGTCATGTCGGGTTTACTATTTGTCCCTGACAGTGGAGCTTTGAACTTTTTTCTTCATAATTTGATGTTGTATAAAGAAAAATATATGAAATGTAGGTAAAGATGCTAAATCCAATTCTTCTTTCTTTATTGCAGATGAAGGCGAGATTTACTGCAGACACAGCTCACACGGCAGGCCTGCCACAGTGAGCAGTATTGAAAGGGACGTTCAGACTGCAGAAGAGTGTGTCGCCCACGTTCAGACTCCAGAAGAGTGTGTCGTCCACACTCAGACTCCAGAAGAGTGTGTCACCCAAACTAAGACTCCAGAAGAGTGTGTCACCCACACTCAGACTCCAGAAGAGTGTGTCACCCAAACTAAGACTCCAGAAGAGTGTGTCGCCCACACTCAGACTCCAGAAGAGTGTGTCGCCCACACTCAGACTCCAGAAGAGTGTGTCGCCCACACTCAGACTCCAGAACAGTGTGTCACCCACACTCAGACTCCAGAAGAGTGTGTCGCCCACACTCAGACTCCAGAAGAGTGTGTCGCCCACACTCAGACTCCAGAAGAGTGTGTCGCCCACACTCAGACTCCAGAAGAGTGTGTCGTCCACATTCAGACTCCAGAAGAGTGTGTCACCCACATTCAGACTCCAGAACAGTGTGTCACCCACATTCAGACTCCAGAACAGTGTGTCACCCACACTCAGACTCCAAAAGAGTGTGTCACCCACACTCAGACTCCAGAAGATTGTGTCGCCCACATTCAGATTTCAGAAGAGTGTGTCGCCCACGATCAGTCTCCAGAAGAGTGTGACGATAACGTTGAGACTCCAGTAGAGTGTGATGCTCATTTGCAAACTCCAGAAGAGTGTGTCGCCCATACTCAGACTCCAGAAGAGTGTGTCGCCCACACTCAGACTCCAGAAGAGTGTGTCACCCACACTCAGACTCCAGAAGAGTGTGTCGCCCACACTCAGACTCCAAAAGAGTGTGTCGCCCACACTCAGACTCCAGAAGAGTGTGTCGCCCACACTCAGACTCCAGAAGAGTGTGTCGCCCACACTCAGACTCCAAAAGAGTGTGCCGCCCACATTCAGACTTCAGAAGAGTGTGTTGCATACATTCAGACTTCAGAAGAGTGTGTCACCCACACTCAGACTCCAAAAGAGTGTGTCACCCACACTCAGACTCCAGAAGAGTGTGTCGCCCACACTCAAACTCCAGAAGAGTGTGTCGCCCACACTCAGACTCCAGAAGAGTGTGTCGTCCACACTCAGACTCCAGAAGAGTGTGTCGCCCACACTCAGACTCCAGAAGAGTGTGTCGCCCACACTCAGACTCCAAAAGAGTGTGCCGCCCACATTCAGACTTCAGAAGAGTGTGTTGCATACATTCAGACTTTAGAAGAGTGTGTCACCCACACTCAGACTCCAGAAGAGTGTGTCGCCCACACTCAAACTCCAGAAGAGTGTGTTGCCCACACTCAGACTCCAGAAGAGTGTGTCGTCCACACTCAGACTCCAGAAGAGTGTGTCGCCCACACTCAGACTCCAGAAGAGTGTGTCGCCCACACTCAGACTCCAGAAGAGTGTGCCGCCCACATTCAGACTTCAGAAGAGTGTGTCGCCCACATTCAGACTTCAGAAGAGTGTGTCGCATACATTCAGACTTCAGAAGAGTGTGTCACCCACACTCAGACTCCAGAAGAGTGTGCCGCCCACATTCAGACTTCAGAAGAGTGTGTCGCCCACATTCAGACTCCAGAAGAGTGTGTCACCCACACTCAGACTCCAGAAGAGTGTGTCACCCACGTTCAGTCTCCAGAAGAGTGTGTCACCCACACTCAGACTCCAGAAGAGTGTGTCGCCCACACTCAGACTCCAGAAGAGTGTGTCGCCCACACTCAGACTCCAGAAGAGTGTGTCGCCCACACTCAGACTCCAGAAGAGTGTGCCGCCCACATTCAGACTTCAGAAGAGTGTGTCGCCCACATTCAGACTTCAGAAGAGTGTGTCGCATACATTCAGACTTCAGAAGAGTGTGTCACCCACACTCAGACTCCAGAAGAGTGTGCCGCCCACATTCAGACTTCAGAAGAGTGTGTCGCCCACATTCAGACTCCAGAAGAGTGTGTCACCCACATTCAGACTCCAGAAGAGTGTGTCACCCACATTCAGACTCCAGAACAGTGTGTCACCCACACTCAGACTCCAAAAGAGTGTGTCACCCACACTCAGACTCCAGAAGATTGTGTCGCCCACATTCAGATTTCAGAAGAGTGTGTCGCCCACGATCAGTCTCCAGAAGAGTGTGACGATAACGTTGAGACTCCAGTAGAGTGTGATGCTCATTTGCAAACTCCAGAAGAGTGTGTCGCCCATACTCAGACTCCAGAAGAGTGTGTCGCCCACACTCAGACTCCAGAAGAGTGTGTCGCCCACACTCAGACTCCAAAAGAGTGTGTCGCCCACACTCAGACTCCAGAAGAGTGTGTCGCCCACACTCAGACTCCAGAAGAGTGTGTCGCCCACACTCAGACTCCAAAAGAGTGTGCCGCCCACATTCAGACTTCAGAAGAGTGTGTTGCATACATTCAGACTTCAGAAGAGTGTGTCACCCACACTCAGACTCCAAAAGAGTGTGTCACCCACACTCAGACTCCAGAAGAGTGTGTCGCCCACACTCAAACTCCAGAAGAGTGTGTCGCCCACACTCAGACTCCAGAAGAGTGTGTCGTCCACACTCAGACTCCAGAAGAGTGTGTCGCCCACACTCAGACTCCAGAAGAGTGTGTCGCCCACACTCAGACTCCAGAAGAGTGTGTCGCCCACACTCAGACTCCAAAAGAGTGTGCCGCCCACATTCAGACTTCAGAAGAGTGTGTTGCATACATTCAGACTTCAGAAGAGTGTGTCACCCACACTCAGACTCCAGAAGAGTGTGTCGCCCACACTCAAACTCCAGAAGAGTGTGTTGCCCACACTCAGACTCCAGAAGAGTGTGTCGTCCACACTCAGACTCCAGAAGAGTGTGTCGCCCACACTCAGACTCCAGAAGAGTGTGTCGCCCACACTCAGACTCCAGAAGAGTGTGCCGCCCACATTCAGACTTCAGAAGAGTGTGTCGCCCACATTCAGACTTCAGAAGAGTGTGTCGCATACATTCAGACTTCAGAAGAGTGTGTCACCCACACTCAGACTCCAGAAGAGTGTGCCGCCCACATTCAGACTTCAGAAGAGTGTGTCGCCCACATTCAGACTCCAGAAGAGTGTGTCACCCACACTCAGACTCCAGAAGAGTGTGTCACCCACGTTCAGTCTCCAGAAGAGTGTGACGATATCATTGAGACTCCAGTAGAGTGTGACGATAACATTGAGACTCCAGTAGAGTGTGATGCTCGTGTGCAAACTCCAGAAGAGTGTGATGTGCTCATTGGGACTGTACCAGACATTGAAACTCTACCAAAATGCCAGGTGAACCATGGGAACATCTCCTCCAGTAAAGATGAGGGCAAGGTTAAAAGAAAGGATAAGCAGATACTGGTGGTAGGGGATTCAATTATTAGAGGGACAGAGAGGCAAATCTGTCACAAAGACCGTCATCTACGAACAGTATGTTGTTTACCAGGCGCCCCGGGTTCGGGACATTGCAGATCGGATGGAAAGATTGTTGTGTGGGGCTGGGGAGGACCCAGCTGTCTTGGTACATCTTGGTACCCATGACAAAGTTAGAGGAAGATGGAGCATCCTACAACATGATTTCAGGGACATAGGGACTATGTTGAAAAAAAGGACCTCCAAGGCAGTATTTTCAGAAATACTGCCTGTACCTCAAGCCACACCAGAAAGACAGCAGGAGCTTAGAGAGCTTAACAAGTGGCTGAAGAACTGATGCAGAGAAGAAGAGTTTGGCTTCATAGAGAACTGGTCTGACTTTGCGGTCACTTCCCAGCTCAATAGCAGGGATGAGCTGCACTTAAATGTAAGGGGTACAGCTTTTTTGGGAGTGAAGATTGCCAACAAGTTGAAAGAAATTGTTCAGACTCCAAAAGAGTGTGTTGTCCACGTTCAGACTCCAGAAGAGTGTGTCACCCAAACTAAGACTCCAGAAGAGTGTGTCGCCCACACTCAGACTCCAGAAGAGTGTGACGATAACGTTGAGACTCCAGTAGAGTGTGATGCTCGTGTGCAAACTCTAGAAGAGTGTGAAGCTCACACTCAGACTCCAGAAGAGTGTGTCGCCCACACTCAGACTCCAAAAGAGTGTGTCACCCACACTGAGACTCCAGAAGAGTGTGTTGCCCATGCTCAGGCTCCAGAAGAGTGTGTCACCCAGATTCAGACTCCAGAACAGTGTGTCACCCACACTCAGACTCCAAAAGAGTGTGTCACCCACACTCAGACTCCAGAAGAGTGTGTCGTCCACACTCAGACTCCAGAAGAGTGTGTCGCCCACACTCAGACTCCAGAAGAGTGTGTCGCCCACACTCTCAGACTCCAGAAGAGTGTGTCGCCCACATTCAGACTCCAGAAGAGTGTGTCACCCACATTCAGACTCCAGAACAGTGTGTCACCCACACTCAGACTCCAAAAGAGTGTGTCACCCACAAGCTCTAGCAGAGTGCTACATTCCCATTCAAGCTCCAGCAGAGAGGGCCATGCAGGCCCCAGCAGAGTGGGCCATTCAAGCTCCAGCAGATTGGGACGCCCAAGTTCAGGCTCCAGCAGAGTGGGATGGCCATGTTCAGGTTCCAGAAGAGTATGCCATTCTGGCTCCAGAAGAATGGGCCTTTCAGGCTCCAGAAGAGTGGGCCGTTCTGGCTCCAGAAGAGTGGGCCTTTCAGGCTCCAGAAGAGTGGGACGTTCAGGCTCCAGCAGGGTGGGCCGTTCAGGCTCCAGCAGGGTGGGCCATTAAGGCTCCAGAAGAATAGGCCAATCTGGCTCCAGAAGAATGGGCCGTTCAGGCTCCTGGAGAGTGGGTCTTTCAGGCTCCAGGAGAGTGGGCCTCTCAGGCTCCAGGAGAGTGGACTGTTCCTGATCCAGAAGAGTGGGTTGTTCCGGCTCCAGAAGGGTGTGCCGTTCAGGCTCCAGAACAGTGGGCCCTTCAAGCTCCAGAAGGGTGGGTCTTTCAGGCTCCAGAAAGGTGGGTCTTTCAGGCTCCAGAAGGGTGGGCCATTCAGGCTCCAGAAGAGTGGGCCGTTCAGGCTCCAGAAGAGTGGGCTGTTCATGCTCCAGAAGGGTGCGTCTTTCAGGCTCCAGCAGAGTGGGCCATTCAGGCTCCAGAAGGGTGGGTCGTTTGGGCTCCAGAAGAGTGTGCCGTTCAGGCTCCAGAAGAGTGGGCCGTTCTGGCTCCAGAAGAATGGGTCTTTCAGGCTCCTGGAGAGTGGGCCTTTCAGGCTCCAGGAGAGTGGGTCTTTCAGGCTCCAGGAGAGTGGGTCTTTCAGGCTCCAGCAGAGTGGGCTGTTCAGACTCCAGAAGGGTGGGCCGTTTGGGCTCCAGAAGAGTGTGCCGTTCAGGCTCTAGAAGGGTGGGCTGTTCAGGCTCCAGAAGAGTGGGCCATTCCGGATCCAGAAGAGTGGGCCGTTCCGGCTCCAGAAGAGTGGGCCGTTCCAGCTCCAGAAGGGTGGGTCTTTCAGGCTCCAGCAGAGTGGGCTGTTCAGACTCCAGAAGGGTGGGCCGTTTGGGCTCCAGAGGAGTGTGCCGTTCAGGCTTTAGAAGGGTGGGCTGTTCAGGCTCCAGAAGAGTGGGCCATTCAGGCTCCAGAAGAGTGGGCCGTTCAGGCTCCAGAAGAGTGGGCCATTCAGGCTCCAGAAGGGTGGGCTGTTCAGGCTCCAGAAGGGTGGGCCGTTCAGGCTCCAGAAGGGTGGGCCGTTCATTCCCCAGAAGGGTGGGCCATTTAGGTTCCAGAAGGGGGGGCTTTTCAGGCTCCAGCAGAGTGGGCCTTTCAGGCTCCAGCAGAATGGGCTGTTCAGGCTCCAGAAGGGTGGGCCGTTCAGGCTCTAGAAGGGGGGCCATTCAGGCTCTAGAAGGGGGGCCGTTCAGGCTCCAGAAGGGTGGGCCATTCAGGCTCCAGAAGAGTAGGCCGTTCAGGTTCCTGAAGGGTGGGCCTTTTAGGCTCCAGCAGAGTGGGCCTTTCAGGCTCCAGCAGAATGGGCCATTAAGGTTCCAGAAGGGTGCCCCGTTCAGGGTGCAGAAGGGGGCCGTTTGGGCTCCAGAAGGATGGGCCGTTCGGGCTCAGGAAGAGTGGGCCATTCAGCCTCCAGAAGG
Organism: Aquarana catesbeiana; assembly: GCF_042186555.1. Taxonomy (NCBI): domain Eukaryota; kingdom Metazoa; phylum Chordata; class Amphibia; order Anura; family Ranidae; genus Aquarana; species Aquarana catesbeiana. The sequence continues at coordinate 613,497,331 of NC_133328.1, read as the reverse complement.
GTGGGCCGTTCAGGCCCCAGAAGAGTGGGCTGTTCAGCCTCCAGAAGGGTGGGCCATTCAGGCCCCAGAAGGAGTGCCACAGTGTTTTTTTGCAGGCGTGTGTTGGACCAGCTATGAGGGGATACTTTTTAGGCGTGTATTGGACTGGCTATAAGGGGAGGTTGGAGGCCATTTTTTTTGTTATCATCTGGTTCTGTCGAACCAGCAATAAAACAGTGGCTAGAATAATATGAATTTTTTTCACAATAAGTGTAAATAATCTTTTCGAATGCTAGAGACTTTCTAAACTTAACACCAGTATCACTACGAGCACCTAAGACAGAGGAGTAACAGGCATATACCCTGGAAACATTACATTAGAGGGACACAGAAATCCCAATCATACGAGGTCTCACTGTGACCAAGCACAAGCCATAAGGAAGATCCAATGGGATCCCTGGGAGCTCTATGTAGCTTCACTTATGAATGCAAATATATAACAAAAACCTCTGTTTTAACATTTTTGAACTAGTTTAGACACTCAATTTATTTCTTGCTATGTATTTGTCCGTTTGGAAACGTTAGTGTTAGGGACCGCACTTTGCAGAGGGGCCTTGACGTGGCAGTGCGGCTTCACATATATTTGCATCCAATGTAAATTGTGGAAACAGTTTAGACTTTTTTCTTTATATTATGCTGGCTAGCTGGTAAGTATGCTGGGGAATTTTGTGTTTTGGATTGTTCTGTGAACTGCCATGCTTAAGCGCCAAATCACAACTTTGTGTTATGGTAAATGTGCATTACTGCAACCTATGTTAATACATGTTACAAGCATCAGTGTGTTGCAGTGCCATCCATCATCAATGGTACCTTAAAACATTGACCCAACGCACTTCCAACACACATGCAGTGAAACGCAACACAATGCAGATTAACGTACTACCATGCATTGTAGTGCATCATGGCAGAAGAAATTATGTATATACTTTATTGTTATATTGTGCAAAACATTTAATAAAATTAAATAAAAATAAATAGTGTGTGTAAGATTTTTTTTTAAAATTCGTTCTAAACACAATGCACCGGAACGCAGGTCTGATTCCAACCTTGTAGCATCTAGCCAGAGTTGGTGCAACTCCGATGACTGTTAAGCCAGCCATAGATGGTTAGAATTTCAACCTGTGGTTGCAGGAAAGAAAATAGGTGCATTCCCCCATCAACACTGATGTTGATGGGGGAATCCATCCCGTGGAACTATCATGTTCTCCTCGTGGGGAGAGTCACAGTGATTATTGCTAGTGGCTATTACCTCTGGCAATGATCTCAAGAAAAATCCAACAAGCTAGTTGTACCCAAGTGGATCGATCAATCAGCTTGGGTGCAATCAGCTTGCCCATACATGGTTTGAATCTCGGCCAGTTCAGCAGGAACCGCTTCAACTTAAACTGAAGACTGAGTCCTCTCCCTTTTTTTTTAAGGGCCTGATCGAACCCAGAGGTAGTAAATGGACACAAGTCTGTGTACAGCTGCTTGTCCATAGGGATGAATGGACCTTCCGATCAAGTCAGTCGTAAAAACTGATAGGTGGACCTGATTGGAACGCCCATCTGAAAAGGGCATATCTTATAAAAATGTTTTATAACGGACTGTTTCCCATCCTCCTTTCGTGTGTGTATCACTGTCATATCCAGTGTGCCACCTGATCTGTGGGCTGGTGACACACGGTGCTAGATGTCATCCCTGGGCCGAAAATACACAGTGTGGGATGCCACCTGTGCACAGGGGCCTGTTATGCCTGGAATAACAGCACAGGGTATCTACAGGGGAAAACTAAAGCCAGTCATACATGGAATCAAGTTCAGCAAGGATCAGGATCAGTGCAGCTACAACAATGGTCTAGGTATCATTCTTTTTTTGTGAGCGTTTCCCTATTTGGAAAAAATGGTCCAAGTGGCTCTACAGCCTCTCGATCATTTTTACAGATGGCGGAAGGGGGACCTCCCCTCCCTCCACCTTTACCAGGCTCTCCTGTCCCATCGGGGAGCCCGGTGCCGATATAACCGCTCTAATCGTAATCACTGTGAAAGAGTTCCTTCCCTCTCCTGTTACATTACTTTTGGTTTGATTAAAAGCCATTACTGGCTTGCACAGCATCTGATCATACTGATCTTGCTTTGATCACATGCTTTGGAGGCCAGAGGAGAGATATGGGCACAATTGACCCCTGATTTCTCAACAACACAGGATATGTTACAGTCCATGAATATTGTTCATCCCTTGCAATAGCAATAAAGTTGATCCAAAAAAAAAAAGTACAGTGTAAAAAAATTTAAAAATATAAGCGCCCCATACACCGATGCTCATGCACAAATGTAAACACGCATGTAGGTCCTGCATACTTATGGAAACAGCGATCGCACCACACAGAGGCGTAGCTTGAAGCTTTTGGGCCCCAATACAAAAGTTGAGCTGGACCCCGCCCTCATTACCACCCACCACTTCCACTGGCAGATACATCCACCACACGCCAAGATACTCAAAATGGCTTAAGAGTTTTGAGTTCCCAGAGTTCCTCCTTACATTAGAGGACGGGGATTACCGCTGGAGAATCAGAGGACAGGGACCCCTGGCAAGTCACTTGGCAGAGCTCCTTTCATATCCCAGCACTGTATACAGCTCCTACCCCCCACACTACACAGGGCTGGAATCACATTCCTTTACACACAGTCTGTCAGTCTTCACAGGGTGTATCTGACTTTTATGTTTCCCCTCTGACCTGTGAAAATCTCTGGTCAGAACGGCAGTGTAGTTGCAGTAGGCAGATACACCCTGTGCAGATCATGGCTAACTGGCTGTGTTGTAAAGGAATGTGATTTCAGCCCTGCGGAGGAGGAGCAGTATAGAGTTCTGTAATGGGAAAGGAGCTCAGCAGCCGGGCATAGTATCCAGGGCGGAGGGGGTGGTCAGGGGGCTTTGGGGGGGGGCAACTTAGATCTGGGAGGGCAAAGCCATGTGACATAGAGTCTGGAGCCTGTAGCCCTTCAGCAGGGGCCCCCTGAGGTGTTAGGGGATTTGTTTTAGCAATTTCTGAAGGTTTCTCTGTCAGTGTTGGCAGGTGTTGGGGAAAGGTCACCTCCCGGAGGTGTGTGTCTTTTCCCAGTTGTCAGGGAAGTGGGGTAAGCATACATCCCCGAGCGGGGGGGGGGGGGGGGGTACAGGGAATCCCAACTGATGACTAAAAGACACTGAGCGATGTCTTACCTCACCAGTGACATCGGTCCCATCGTGGCTACAGGACGGCACTCTCCTCCTTTCAGGAAATGCCTCACAGCTTCTCCCCAGCCAATGAGATTGGAGAGGTGTGGACTGTAGTAGGCAAAGTAGAAGCCCAGTACTGGAGCGTGGATGTGGGGCCCTAGGGCAGATCAGAGCTGGACTTTGTGGAGGATATGATAATGACAGGGAGGCTGCTGGGCCCCGCTGGAGCTAGGGGCATCCTCCAACCTCTTGTAGACACTGATCCTATTTCTACCAACTGCAGGAAATGACACAATGCCAGGTAGAGTCAGGCGCCATTTTTGAAAAGTGCACTCGCTGTTGTGCTTATACAGAGTATCGTGCAACGGTGGCAGAGGTGAAGGAAGCGGTGGCACTTGCAAGACAAAACCAGAGAAATTTCCAGCTCAACTCACCAACCAGTCTGCTTACCAACTGAATTAACCTGTCTAACAGTATGCATTAAAAACAGGGGATTAGTTAGCACATATTTGCAAATTCATGTGTAAGCTGCAAGGCCTCTTCATGGCCCCCCGTATTACCTGCACTCCTAAGCTTCTAAGTTTATGAGAGTCTCCACAGTGGAAGCACATGCATTCTAATGGATAGATAGGGGGCAGATGGGTCTGGAGGTAACTCAATCCCCCTTATTGGCACAGGGGCACACTGAACAACCAGCATACAGCACAATGGCACAGCAAAAGTGTCCAGTGTGTCCCCTCACCTCCTGATGCTGCATGCGCGAGATCAGGAGGTGCATGCTGGGTAAACCAGCTTCACTAAAACCCAGAAAGCACTGGTGCTGGCTTCAGATGCACAAACTGAAGATGGCTTCTGCCAGAATTTCATCAGGGCACAGTGACCCGGACATTTAAAAAGTAAGGACTTTATATACTGTATTGACAATGTCTATTTTAAAAAAAAGTTTTGCAAGGACTACAGGGATGTTTTGAAGGTATTTGTGAGTAGGAGACTGTAACCCCTAGACAGTGGCGGCTGGTGCTCAAATTTTTTTGGGGCGGGCGCAAACTGAAAAATTCTGAAAAAAAAACCCAATTGCAGCCTCACTGTACCATCAATTGCAGCCACTGTGCCATCAAACTCAGCCACTGTGCCATCAATCGCAGCCACTGTGCCCATCAAGCGCAGCTACTGTGCCATCAAATGCAGCCACTGTGCCCCATAAAATGCAGCCACTGTGCCCATCAATTGCTGCCACTGTGCCCATCAATTGCTCCCACTGTGTCTCATCAAACGCAGCCACTGTGCCATAGCAAATGCCAGTGTTCCCCCCGCCAGCCCGCCATCTGCACTTACCTGTCTTGGTGGGACAGCTCCTTGATGTCTTCCTCCATCCTCTTTTCCCGTTCTCTGCTATGATTGGATGCCTGGCGTCCAATTACAGCTCCTGTCGTTTCAGCCAATCAGGTGATGGGTAACAGATCCAAGGACCTGATTGGCGGAGAGGCGGTTAAGTGTTAGGGAAGCGGGGGGGGAGGGGCCGGGTGCCTGAATAGGGGGTGGCAGTGGCGGCCATAGATAGATTCATGCAGTGCATGAATCTATCTATTGGTGATAGAGGTGGGTGGCAGGAGAGAGGGGGTGGCGCCCCTGTGCCCTTAATGTACGGGCTGCCACTGCCCCTAGAGGAACTACAGTCAGAAATACTGCAATGTTTCTTCTGCAATAAAATAACCCTGCCTGCCTTTTTGCAGTCTTCACCAAGTGTACCAGAGTACATTGCCAGATAGGTCCCTGTGTCCCGGGATGACAGTCCCAAGCACAGACTAACACCTGAAGAAGCCAGAAGAAACCCCTAATGGACAATAGACCATTGGAGAAGAAGTAAGTATTGTGACTTTAGTTCTGCTTTCAATTAGCCTTTTTTAACTAGGGTTCCTGCAGAAGTTGCTTAAGGTTTCTTGAGCAACATACAATTTCTGTTTCTCAGATGAGTTAGCACTGACACCACTGATTTTTTTACCTATCTGTAAGAGGAGGTTCTTCCCAATGACCACAAATGTAAGAAGCATTCTTTTTGATGACCATCACACAAAAGTACTGTAAGCTGTAGACATTTACCCGAGCGCGGAAAGTTATTTCATGAGTTCCTCCATGTTAAAAAGTTTAAGAAAAGCCGGGTTAAGTTTTAGGATTAGGGAGATTACGTGTTAAAGGTTTACTTTCAATTTTTATATTTGTATTGCTTTTTTAGTGTTAAAGTGTTTGAAAGGGGAAGGAGGGGTTAAGTGTTAAAGAGTGGACCTTGCACCCCAAGCAATAGCTGCTTATTTAGTGTGATTTCCCCTACAGTATATGAAAAAAGTGGGGAAAAGGTAAAATAGTTTATTTCTCCTTTCTTCAGTTTCTGTAGAGCACAGCACAGGATTGTCTTCTCACAAGACCTGGGCTGCTCGACATTCTGTTGGATCTCACCAAAAAAGAGGATGTTGCCTCCCTTCTTTAGCCAGATCAATAACCTGGTTGTAAGGATGGCTTTAGAAGATGATGTTCACATGCACCAATGTATAGAGCTAGGGTCACTGTCAGCCACTTGTGTGTGCATGCACATTTGTGTAAACACAATAATTCACATGGGCACAATGCACAGATGTATGGGTGTTCAGGTGCAACGCCAGACAACCTAATTCCAGTTTTGGCACCAGATGGTCTGTTTAAAAAAAAGAGCCAAGCCAAGAAGCTGCTGGATGGTCCTCAGTTGTTACCTCTCATATTTTTCTATGTTCTGCTTACCCATGGCCTACTCCTGGATTAATTTCTGCTATGGTTTCTTTTTGTGACCCTGATGACATTGCACGTTGAGGAGGACCTTCTGGTGAAGTCACTTCTGCTATTTGGAATGCAGGTTGAATGCAAACAAACCGACGTTCCTACTTTCAGTTTCTAGTGGCTTTTAGTTCTCAATGCAAATGGAAGCGTAATAACAGTCCTATTTATTTTTAATAACATTTCTACACTATACGCAGTTTTCCCACTCTCTCGATGGTTGCAACACGGGGCAAGGATTGAGTAAGGTCGCAAGACCTTAAAGGAGAGGGATCCAGAGGCTGACTCTTAAAGCGACCAAGGACCACCATTTGCTATACTCATGATACACCAAAGGAAAAGTGCTATCTGACTTCTTTTTATAGGTCAACAACATCTGGTGGGTGGGGTGTGTGTGTTTATGCTTTTTTTTTACCCTGCTTGATCCTGACGCCATCTTTATTTGTCTGGTCACTGCATCGGCTAGTTCCTGACCACTGTTGACTTCTTGGTGTGACTTCTGCCTGCCTCTTCACCATGACTTTGCTGACATCCTGGTGTGATCTTGGCCTGCCTCTTGACCACAACTCTGCTGACTTCATGGTGTGACCTCAGTCTACTTCCAGTCCAAAACTCTGCCAACTTCCTGATATGATCTTGGCCTGTCTCTTGACCATGATTCTGCTAAATTTCTGGTGTGACTGCAGCCTGCCTCTTGACCACAAGTCCCCTGACTTCCCAGGGTAGCCTTAGACTGCCTCCAGACCATGTTCTGCCTTCTGCCTAGCCTGCTGTCATCTTCATGGTTGCTGAACACCGCCTGTTTCAGACCACGCATTCAGCCTGGTGTGAGTTAAATTGTTCCTACCATGCAGCTGTCCATTCTACTCCACCACGGTAACACCTCCTGTGGCCCTGCCCCTCAGTGACCATCCTATTAGTTTGCACATGAATCATCAGATATCATTTTACCATGTAAAGCCTTGTGCGTGTTCCTGGAAAATTTCTCAAAAGTGGTATTTGCAGATGCTTACACACGTCTGCCCAAAAGCATGCAACAGCGTTTGGTCTTGAAGATAAGTTGCACATCGTATTGTCATTTGGTGGCGGGACTCACTCGTTCTCTCCATTTGCCATTTGACAGACCCAACATGGACAGGGGCTTTTGGTGGGGACTGCAGGGTAACCTCTTGCCTACTGACTATGGGCTCTGGCATTTGAGGGAGTTACATACATTCAGGAAGATGTCCTGTTATATAATGCAAGATGACATTTAACAGTCAACAGTCATGGTCTCTACCAATTTGAGACTTATGAGTGAGTGAGTGAGTGACTTGTATAGCGCTACCCATGCAAACTGAATCGACTCAGGGCACTTTTTGCCACCAGTGTCCATCTGCGGTATAACGCGGCCCTTTACCCCATGGGGTCCCGACATGCTTACAAACACATACACATATTTGGCCAATTTTTTTTCAACAGGATCTAATTGACCTACCAGCATGACTTTGGAGTGTGGGAGGAAACCCACGCAGGCACAGGGAGAACATGCAACTCCAGGCAGATAGTGTCGTGGTCGGGATTTGAACCAGCAACCCTATTGCTGCTAGCTGAAAGTGCTAACCACTACACCACTGTGCTGGGTCAAGACTTAGTGAGAAGATGAATGTGGAAAGAAAGCTGGTTAATGAGATCTGTTGCCAGGCTGCCTGGGGTGGTTACTCCCTGACTAAGCAAGGGTTGTCTAGTTCTTGGGTGCAGTTCTCAGCTATAATACCTGGTTTCTGGCTCCAGAGTGGAGGGATCTGTATCTTGGCAGAGGCACCCAGGCAGGGTGCCAAGCAGTCCATAACATGCCAGAAGTTAGATTCTGTTGCACCCTGTAAATATGGAGAGTGGAAGCCTATTTTATTAGTATTGGTGATAGCATAGGCAGTGCCAAAAGGTATGACACCATGCAACTTCTATGCAGCTTTCTGCAAATTTATAGGCGTTTAAAAGGAGCCAGAACACAGTTCTTCCACCGCTGACTATTCAGCAATCTCAGCATCCATTCAAAAAAGCAAAAAAAAAAAGAAAAAAAGATTCCTGCAATGCTTCAGTCTACTCTACAGCACGTGGAAGACTCGCTTTAAAGATTAAATACTATCATTTCAAAAGTGCACAGTGAGATTGTCGGCTGCATAAAATATGAATACAAAATAATATTCAAGCTATGTAATAGGCGCTTAGATATATTGATGGTGGCACATACTGTACCAGTAAAAGAACAGATTACGATTTTATTATTTATATCGCTTTCCCCCCCCTGTTATAATATTGCATAATTCATGCATGCCCTCCAGATTTTATTCATTGAAGCCATAAACCAAAAATGCTTAACCCCTCCAACTGTGAAATACGGATTCTCTATATTTTAAGTAAGAGAGGCATATCCATACATTATCGCTGACACTTTGCACTTTGGACAATCCGTATTTCAGTTTGATCCTATTACCATTCCTCCAGAGCCAGCCCACGTCTCCCCACAGCTCTCTAAGGTAACTGTATAAAGAACTATAAAAAATATATAACGATCTTCTATTACCGCCAACAATGATGTATGCTTCCCTGCACAATGATTTTTAATAAAGAATAGAATGGATCGCAATGCAATGCTAATTTTTTAAGACCTACTGGCGCGGTTATCTTTAGCGTCTCCTCTTCGGAAAGTGTCGGAGAATTGCGTTTTCCAATTACTGGAGGTCACCCCTGCAGCTTTTGTGAACATGCAGAAAGATTGATGAGAGGGTGTCATGGAGAGGCAATGATACCACACTGTAGTAAAGGGTTTATTTGGTGATAATCCAACCCTTTACATTATGTCCACCCAAAGCTGAACTCCAGCCAGATAGAAAAGACGCAGAATTAATGCACCATCACTACATCTACAGTAAAACCTTGGATTGCGAGCATAACTCGTTCCAGAAACATGCTTGTAATCCAAAGCACTTGTATATCAAAGCAAATTTCCCCATAAGAAATAATGGAAACTCAAATGATTCGTTCCACAACCATTTATTCATAAGTCCTTCAGTTTATAGTCCATATAAAAAGATTATAACAATGTGATAGGTTGTGTAACCATAAAAACGTCCATCCACAAATGGAAGCCTCCACAAGGGGGTTAGAAGCAAAAATCCAGCAGGAGCTCCAGAGTATAAAAGAGAAGAGAGGCGCCTCTAAGTGTAGCAATATGTTGCTAAATGTTGTAACTTCATTAATTGTAACCGTATTGCTACACTAATGCCACGTACACACGGGCAGGCTTTTCGACGGACTTTCAGAGTGAACAGACTTGCCTACACACGATCAACCAAAGTCCGACGGATTCGTGCGTGATGATGTACGACCGGACTAAAACAAGGAAGTTCATAGCCAGTAGCCAATAGCTGCCCTAGCGTCGGTTTTTGTCCGTCGGACTAGCATACAGACGAGCGAACTTTTCGACCGGACTCAAGTCCGTCACAAAGATTTGAAACATGTTTCATTTCTAGGCCCGTCGAACTTTTGGGAAAAAGAAGCCTGCTGGAGCCCACACACGATCGAATTGTCCGAAAGACTCCGGTCCGCCGGACCAAGTCTGCCGTAAAGTCTGGTCGTGTGTACGCGGCATTAGAGGCACCTCTCTTCTCTTTTATACTCAGTTGTGACATGACACTACTTGTATATCAAGACATCGCTTGTATATCAAGTCAAAATGTATTTAAAAATTTAGCATGTCTTGCAAATTGCTCTCAAACCAAGTTACTCTCAAACCAAGGTTTTACTGTATTTGCTTTTTTAAATGCTTAGCAAGTACTTTAATTTGTGTTGGCATCATCTTCTTGCAGTCCTTGTACAGCAGAGCTCACAGTGGAGTCAAATAGTTGTGCTGCAGTGATCATGTTGGTAACACAAGGCTGCTGATAGGAGGAAAGAGCAGAGTGATGAAAGGAGTTGTAAAGGCAGAGGGTTTTTTTTTATCTTAATGCATTCTATGTATTAAGATAAAAAACCTTCTGTGTGCAGCAGCCCCCCCTCAGCCCCCCCCCCCCAATACTTACCTGAGCCCCCTCTCTGTCCAGCGGTGTCTACAAGTTTTTCAGCCGTCCGAGATTCTCCCTCCTGATTGGCTGAGGTACACCATTGGCTGCCGCTGCTGGCAATCAAAGTCAACTAGCCAATCAGAAGAGAGAGGGGGCGGGGCCAGGCCAGGGCTCCGTGTCTTATAACTGTGTGGGGGGGTGGGTTGCCTGGGACAACACACAGATCCGTCTTCCTGCTTAGCAGGAAGACAGATCTTAGTGTCCTCCCCTGACAGAACAGAGATCTGCCTTGTTTACTTCGGCAGATCCCCGTTCTGTCTCTGCGGGGAACGATCGTGGGCGTCCGGTAGACATCGAATCCGCCGGACCCACTGGCCAGTCGGAGCCTGCCCACGAAAGCTAGTGCATGAATTGCTGTACTGGTACGGTGATTTGCGCTGCTAAGCCACCTTGCCGCAGTACATCTGCGGCGGGTGGTCGGCAAGTGGTTAAAATAATCACATTTTGTTGCTTTGCAGCTCTGAAATGAAGACAGGCATGGTTTTGTTTTATCTGGCTATATTTACTCAGTGCAACTTATAACATCCAAGTGAAAGATATAACACCAACAAGAAAAAATTTCAGAAACAGAATCACTGAGTTGGAAAAAGGATCACCCCCCTTTTGTCAGCATTTTGTTGAACCACCATTTGCTTTAATTCCAGCCTTTAGTCTGTTGGGATTTGTCTCTAATAACTTCGTACATCTAGACTTTGCAATATTTGCCCACTCTTCTTTGCAGAATTGCTCAAGTTCAGTTAAATGTGATGGTGACCATTTGTGGACTGCAATCCTCAGGTCATTTTGCAGATTTTCAGTGGGGTTTAAGTCTGGGCTCTGACTAGGCCATGCAAGGACATTCTCCTTTTTCTCCTCCAACCACAATGTGGTCATTTTCACCGTGTGCTTTGGGTCATTGTCAGTGGCGGCTGGTGACCCCTCCAGGTCCTGGACCTGCCCATCCTGAGCTGTCACGGCTCCCGATACCCGGTGCCCTCTGTGTTCCATCTTCAGCCTCCTAATTGGCCGGGACGCAAAAACCATAAGTGACACAATGGCAAATTATGATTCGCTATAGTCAAAAGTGGGAGGGTTCAGAGTGCAGTGCTCTGCGCCCCGAACACAATGTTAAACAAGCCAATTAGAGCTTTAGGCTCTAATCACGTGCTTGTTTAACATTGACAGACCTAATAGACTTCTATTAGTCCGGCGCCCTGCAGTGCACTTGCACACACATAGAACGATTTTAAGATGGTAAAAAATTGTAGTTATATTATCATTTATTTAAAAATAAATTGTTCTTTCAATCGCTTTCCTAATGGTCAACATTTTTTTTCGTGGGAGGGGGGTGGCGGCGTCCCTACCCCCCTATATGGACTGGCCATCACTAGTCATTGTCATGTTGGAAGGTAAACCTTCCTCCCATTGATAGGGCAGCAGATTTTCCTCAAGAATTTGATGGACTTTGATTTCCTTCTATCCTGACAAGTGCTCCAGGTCCTGTTGCAGAGAAACGCCCCATAACAGGATATTACTCCAAATAAATTGTTCTTATAATCACTTTCCTAATGGTCCAAACTTTTTTGGGGGGGAGTTGGGTGACAGCGTCCCTGCCTCCCTATATGGACTGGCCACCACTAGTCATTGTCATGTTGGAAGGTAAACCTTCCTCCCATTGATAGGGCAGCAGATTTTCCTCAAGAATTTGATGGAATTTGATTTCCTTCTATCCTGACAAGTGCTCCAGGTCCTGTTGCAAAGAAACACCCCATAACAGGATATTACCCCCTCCATGCTTTACTGTAGTAATGGTGTTATTTGGATGGAGAGCTGTATTGGATTTCCGCCAGACATATCGTTTGGTGTTGAGGCCAAATCATTCCATTTTAGTCTCATCTGACCAGAACAGCGTCTTCAAAATAGGGGATATATTTATGGCACTTTTATTATTATTATTATTTTTTTTACTAGTAATGGTAGTGATCAGCGATTTTTAGCGGGACTGCAACATTGCGGCTGACAGATCGGACACTTTTGACACTTTTTTGGGACAAGTGACATTATTACAGTGATCAGAGCTAAAAATAGCCACTGATCACTGTATAAATGTCACTATCAGGGAAGGGGTTAACACTAGGGGGCGATCAAGGGGTTAAGTGTTCCCTAGGGAGGTGTTTCTAACTGGGGGGGAGGGAGAGGACTGACTTGGAGTAGAGAAAGATCGCTGTTCCTGATCACTAGGAACAGACGATCTCTATCCTACCCTGTCAGAACAGGGATCTGTTTGTTTACATTGACAGATCCCCGTTCTCGCTCTCTGTGGGGCGATCGCAGGTGGCCTGGCGGCTGCTGGATCGGCTCCAGCAACCTGCCTGCTATAGCTATTAAAGGGACCGATGTACAGCTACGGCGATTTGTGCAGCCGAGCCAACCTGCCGCAGTATAACTGCGGCGGCTGGTCGGCAAACAGTTAAATACCACCAAAACAATGCTCTATTTGCATACCAGTGTTAATTTTAGTCTTAGGACTAAAATAGCATTTTAGTTTTAGTTCCATTGTAGTCTTCTGCAATTGTTTTAGTTTTAGTCGTATTTAGTCGACTAAATCTCCAGTACATTTTAGTCGACTAAAATGTCCTACATTTTAGTCGACTAAAATCTCCAGTGCATTTCAGTAATTGCAATTTAGTTTTAGTCATAGTCTTTTGATTAAAATGGCATTTTAGTTTTAGTCTCATTTTAGTCTTTTGACTAAAATGGCTTTTAGTTTTAGTCGTATTTTAGTCATCTCAATTGTTTTAGTTTTAAGTTGTATTTTAGTTGACTAAAATAGTATTCATTTAGTCGACTAAAATGTGTTAGTCATTTTAGTCATCTAAAATGTTTTAGTCATTTTAGTCGACTAAATTAACACTGTTGCATACCTCCCAACATTTTGAGATGGGAATGAGGGACACCTACTAACAAATGTATGTAGGCATAGGACACGCCCCTTGTCACACCCCCTTAAAGGAAAATTAACCCCCCCAAAAAAAAGGTTAATTAAATCCACGGGGACTTTTTTTTTTATTTTTATTTTTTTTACCACTACTATTCCTTTATATTGGCTTTTAAAATGTACAAATGCAGCAATTTAGAAATGGGATGAAAGGTTTAGCACTGGGAAACACTTTTTGAAACATAAAAAGTGCATTTTATATACAATTATATAGATCAGACCAAAATGAGGGAGAAATGAGGTGGAATGAGGGACAGAGGGACATTGCTCCAAATCAGGGACAGTCCCTCCAAATGGGACAGTTGGGAGCTATGTATTTGTGTGGAAAAAAAATGTTATAAAAATGTCATATGAGTACAGTGTTGCATGACCGCGCAATTCTCATTCAAAGTGTGAGAGCGCTGAAAGCTGAAAATTGTCCTGGGCAGGAAGGGGGTGAAAGTGCCCTGCATTGAAGTGGTTAAAATGCCACTAACATGTTAAAGATTTTGTGACATTTTAGTAAATTGCATTTACATCCACTTTCACCTTTCATTTTGTAGTGACATAGTAAATAGCAGAGAACACAAATACGCAAACAAACAAAAAAAAAAAAACGCTTCCCATCGCCCTTTAATGAAATATTAGTTGGCGTCCCGGGTGCATTGTACGAAGTGCGATCTTCAGTAACATTACACTGCAGAGGGCTAAAAATAGAGCGGAAGAATGAATGAGGGTAGAAACAGCGGATTTTCATTTCCATTTGAGCCCATCTTCCTCCCCTTTAATGTTCATTTAGCAGTCCGGAGCACGTGCCTCTGCTTCAGCCGGTTTCCCTGAATAGAAGTGACAAGGTCGTCTTGCAGCAATGCAGATGTTACAAGTGCTGCATCGATGGGTGTTTCCCAGTAAAAATAGCCTGTTCCCCCCCACCCCCCCTGAAGACGCTGGCGTTATATTTAGCAGTGGGCAGCACTTATTGTATCTCGCTGCGTATCCCATAACTTCATACCGGAGAATTTTTAGAAAGCTGACCAGATTTATCACACACCGAGAAGGGTCAGTCCACCCATAAAGGAATATTTCATTGCTGATCGATTGGGACCGGAGTTTACCACTTAAAACTGAACGCCAAGACGCACGTTAAAGCACCTCTATGGTCACAATGTAAAGTCATATATTCATTTCTACATCGTATTTCAATTTTTCCTGAATGATTTTGAAGTCTGTAAACTTACTTTATGAAGATCCCCACACTTTTACTTCCTTGAATTCTGTGACACGTATTCACTATTAGAGATGGGCCGAATCCCCCCCCCCCGTTCGGTTCGCACCAGAACTCCTGAACAAAGGAAAAGTTCTGACCCGAAACGCGGACCCTATAAAAGTCTATGGGACCCTATCTTGAAAAATCAAAGTCCCCATTTTGAAGGCTTATGCAGCGTACACACGGTCGGACTTTTCGACCGGACTTGTCCGACGGACCAAATCCGGCGGACAATCCGATCGTGTGTGGGCTTCACCGGACCTTCAGCTGACTTTTCCAGTCGCAAATCTGACGGACTTTAGATTTGGAACATGCTTCAAATCGTTACGTCGTAACTACGCCGGACCCAGGAACCCGCTCGTCTGTATGCTAGTCCGACGGACAAAAACCGACGCTAGGGCAGCTATTGGCTACTGGCTATCAACTTCCTTATTTTAGTCCGGTGTACGTTATCACTTACGAATCCGTCGGACTTTGGTGTGATCATGTGTAGGCAAGTCCGTTCATTAAAAAGTCAGTCGGAAGTCCGTCAAAAGTCCGCTGGAAAGTCTGTCGGACCAGTCCGGTCGAAAAGTCCGCCCGTGTGTACGCGGCCTTAGATGCAAGTTATTGTCCATTGAAGGGGTATCAATGCAAACATTTTTTTTTAAAAAAAAGATAATTTTTAAAGGAGCAGTGAATTTAATGATGCTGAAAGAGGGACTGCAGTCTGCATACATAATTTGTAATAAAAACATCTTTGCCATTCTGAAGCTTCGCTCCAACCACTTTCATAGCTCCCAACTGTCCCTGATTTCGAGGGACTGTCCCTGATTTGGAACAAAGTCCCTCCGTCCCTCTTTCCTGCTCATTTGTCCCTCGTTTTGGCCTGATCCATATAATTGTATATAAAATGCACTTTTATCTTTCAAAAGGTTTTTCCCAGTGCTAAACCTTCCATCCAATTTCCAAATTGTTGCATTTGTAAATTCCAAAAGCCAATAAAAAAAGGAATAGTAGTGGTAAAAAAGCGCTTGTGGGCTTAACCAATCATTTTTTTGTACAATTCTCCCTTAAGGGGGCGTGGCAGGGGGTGTGTCCTATGCCTAGATACTATTTCCAATAGTTGTCCCTCATTCCCATCTTGGAAAGTTGGGAGGTATGCCACTTTGCATATTATTTTATATATACTGTGATTCTGTACTTGACAAATACGCTGCAGAAATCTCCCTCCACTGAGTCTGGCTGCAATCATTTTAACTGTGGGCAGCTGAAGCTGCTCCCTGTTCACTTACTGGATTTACACAGACATATAGGGGCTCACCTCTAGCTCTGCAACCCTGCAGCTTTCATTGGCCCTCTTATGACTCATCCCCCCTCCCTTCCTTGCAAACTCTCACAAGAGAGCTGTGCATGATGTCATAAGCCTAGGCTAATGACCAGAGAAGAAATAGGAATTGGGCTGTAGAAGGTATTTACTGGCAGAAAAAAAAAATGTTTTACTATCCAAAGTTAAAACAACAAGAGCAGAAGATTTAATAGATGGAAAGGCTGAAGGTCCGCTTTAAAGTGCAACAATAAAAATGAAAAATTCCTTTAACTAATGTGCCTGGCTGGGGACCCCTTAGTCTGCCTGTAAAGTGGCGCATCTGTAGCATGTATAGAACCTGCTGCAGCAAAAATGACATTTCTAAAGAAAAAAAAATATTGAAATGACATTTAAATTGTCAGAAATATAATACCATTGCCGGCAATAGAAGAATGTTAAAAAAAAAAAAAAAACTGTGTGGGGTCCCACCCCCCTGGTCCATAGCAGGCCCTTCAGGTCTGGTATGGATTTTAGGTTTAGTCCGGACATCGTTGGCGAACACCCGAATTTGCAGGGTGTTCGGTGGGTGTTCGCCCTGCTGAATGCCCTGCAATGCACTGCGCGCTGCACAGTAGTACTAAGCCCTTATTGGGCAATTCTTCACCTTATACAAGCATGCAGCCTGGCAGGCCAGGAAAAGGGGGACAAGTGGGCATCCACCCCCTCCTGAACCATACCAGGCCACATGCCCTCAACATGGGGGCGGTGGATGCAGGGCCTCCCACCCCAAAGCACCTTGTCCTTAGGTTGATGGGGACAAGGGCCTCATCCCCACAGCGCTGGGTTGTAATTGTTGGGGTCTGTGGGCAGGGGACTTATCAAAATCTGGAAGCCCCCTTTAACAAGGTGGCTCCCAGATACCGCCCCCCCCCCCCTATGTGAATGAGTATCAGGTACATGGTACCACCCATTCACCAAAAAAGTGTCAAAACGTAATAAAAGCAGAGATATATTTTGATAATCTCCTTTGCAAAATAGTTTGGTGAACATAATTGGAATTTATTGATTGCCAAAAGGTACAAACATGATACATATTGTAAAGACACGTTAAGGTAATGCATTGGTAATACAATACATCTTGGTCATAACTTGGATATCACATAATATAGCAAACAATAGCTTTCCAGAGTGCACCAAAATTGAGATTTAGGTATAAACGTTGTGCATAATAATGCCTGCAAAGCCTCTGGCCTCTTGGGTCCTAGAATACGGTATTGAAAGTTAGCTAACAGAGCTTTAAATCTGTTGATGGAGGGCAAAACATATGGCAGCTCTACGCGTTTCGTGGCTGGAAGGCCACTCGTCAGGAGCAAGCACTTGAAGGATCTAAGAGTAAAAATATTAACAATGGCTTAGATAATATGGTAATGTTCCCGATCCAATGTAAATCCATTGTCAATCACAACGCCGCCACACCGCCAGACCCAGAAAAAAAAACGCTCCCCTGTCAACTAAGGCAAACCACGGAATGCCTGGCTTGCATTTGACAGTTCTTATATAGGTAAGGGAGGGGCCACCTGGCGACGTCACTGACCCAGCATGCACCGGGTCGGTGACATCACAAGGGGGGCCATGCAACCGGGTGACATGTGGCTCCACCCCTTAATAACACACAACAAGAGCCCAGTGGCGTGTGCCGCTAACTCGATTCCGCTGCCACCCACGATCATCGAGCAGAGAGGCAGAACAGCGGTCTACTTATGTAAACAAGGCAGAACCTCATTTTGACAGGAGGGAAGTCATGGATCATTTGTCTCTGCAAAGCAGGGACTAGGATCCATCTCTTCCCCTAGTAAAAGCACCTCCCACAAAACACTAGCTAGGCACACAGTTAACCCTTTGATCGCCCCCCTTCCCTGCCAGTGTTATTAGTACAGTGACAGTGCATATTTTTAGCACTGATTACTGTATTGGTGTCACTGGCTTCCACAAAGTGTCAAAAGTGTCAGAATATCCGCAGCAATATCGCAGTCCTGCTATAAGTCTCTGATCGCATCCCATTACTAGTAAAAAAATAAATAAAAAAATAAAAACATCCCATAGTCTTGTAGACGCGATAGCTTTTGCGCAAAGCAATCATTATACGCTTATTGGGATTTTTAACTAAAAAATATGTAGCAGAACACATATTGGCCTAAAGATTTTTTTTTTTCTTTTTTGGATATTTATTATAGCAAAAAGTAAAAAATATTGTTTTTGTTTCAAAATTGACGCTCTTTTTTGTTTATAGCGCAACAAATAGAAAAACGCAGAGGTGATCAAATACCACCAAAAAAAAGCTCTATTTTTTGGGGAAAAAGAACAATACATGTTATTTGGGTACAGCATCGCATGACCGCACAATTGTAAGTTAAAGTATAGTAGTGACGTATCACAAAAAAAATGGCCTGGTCAGGAAGGGGGGTAAATCTTGCAGAGGTCAAGTAGTTAAGTCCTTCAGCATTTCAAGATAGGAATGACCAGTAACAGTGTTTCCCTCAAAAAAAGAAAGGGCCATAAATCTTTGTAAAGGAAGCTGCACAAAACACATTTTTGGTGAATCTCCCTCATGCTGTACAAGTTGGTGTGGCTTCTTCTCAAGTCCCCATATGCGAACATTGTGATGCGAAAATGTACCGCTTAAATGAAACGTTGCTTCATCACTAAAAATCAACCGCGGTAAGAATCTTAGGTCCTCCATGTTGCCTATCTTAGGCTAGGTTCACACTGCTGCAGTGCGAATTTACCGCGATTTTACCGCGAATTTACCGCGATTTTACCGCGAATTTCAGGAGTTGGATATAGCTGCGATTGATAGTCTAGCCAATGGAATCATAATGTAAAAAAA
Source organism: Aquarana catesbeiana (assembly GCF_042186555.1). Classification (NCBI taxonomy): domain Eukaryota; kingdom Metazoa; phylum Chordata; class Amphibia; order Anura; family Ranidae; genus Aquarana; species Aquarana catesbeiana. The sequence continues at coordinate 613,478,785 of NC_133328.1, read as the reverse complement.
AAAAGGGTCTTAACTTCCTGTGTACTTCCTGGTTTTTGTGGAGAGTAGTGTGGTGGAATTCGCACATATGTGAACCATCAATGCGATTCAAGAAGGATTTACATTGATGTCTATGGAGACTAAATTTGCAACGCAACGCAGTAAACTCGCACAGGACCTTTTTTTCACGCAGGTTATATTCGCAACGCGTCGATGTGAACGGCACTAATGTTAATCTATGTAATTTAAATGACTTGCGAATTTGAGCGATGGCAACGGCTCAAATTCGCAATAGAATTCGCAGCAGTGTGAACCTAGCCTAAAGCATATGACAGAATCTGAACATTTTCTTCTGTTACTTATATGAAGAGCTTGCACCAGTTGCAATCCGTATGGCTTTAGAAGCTAAACAGTCGTATGAGGGATCACAAGTTCTCGGCTAGCACAACCAGCAGACTTGCGTGGGCTTTGCTGAAAAGCCTCTTGAATTAGTTGCACATTTTCCTCTGAAGTGAGGCACGTGGTTGCAAAATAGTTTGGTGAACATAATTGGAATTTATTGATTGCCATAAGGTACAAACATGATACATATTGTAAAGACACGTTAAAGTAATGCATTGGTAATACAATACATCTTGGTCATAACTTGGATATCACATAATATAGCAAACAATAGCTTTCCAGAGTGCACCAAAATTGAGATTTAGGTATAAACGTTGTGCATAATAATGCCTGCAAAGCCTCTGGCCTCTTGGATCCTAGAATACGGTATTGAAAGTTAGCTAACAGAGCTTTAAATCTGTTGATGGAGGGCAAAACATATGGCAGCTCTACGCGTTTCGTGGCTGGAAGGCCACTCGTCAGGAGCAAGCACTTGAAGGATCTAAGAGTAAGAATATTAACAATGGCTTAGATAATATGGTAATGTGATAATTGCAAACATGGACAGGGGTGGGGCCAAAAACCCCCATACCAAGTTCCAATAAACTTACTCGAGTTCATGTGATGGTAGTGTGGTGCCAGGCAAAACGAGCCATCCGACAGTGCTCCCCACCGGGAGCCGCGGCGGGCAATTCGACAGGGGCACACCATAGACAGCAACCAGGGCAGGCATGGAACCAAAGGCAAACCTAGGTGTAGAGTGAAATGTGGGGTGAACCAGGGGGTCAACCAATCAATAAATTCCAATTATGTCCAAACTCCCCTATGCAACCACATGCCTCACTATAAGTCCCACCCCTTTGCTCTCTCTTCTTGATTATTACAGGGATGGAAATGTGTGACCCTACCGGGCCACAATTTCACTCAAAGTCCCAAGGGATGGAATAATTGACCTTACCAGGTCATGCCTTCACTCAAAGTTCCTAAAAATGAGTTCCACTATTAATCTCTGAAGTGCGTGGTCGCCCTGAACTCTTCCTCTCTTCTAGAAACGTTGTCAAAAAGCACGCTGCATGGTTATTATGGGCTCATTCTTGCTAAATTGAAGATCACAAAACGCTTTCTGGTGCATAGACACCATCTTGTTATCAACTGAGGTTAGCGTTAGCGGCCGTCATTTGAAATTCTCAGCCACGCCTGTTCAAGTAGTACAGGTTTCATTCATTGGCAGTGTGTGGCTGCACAGATATAAGGTTTTAAGCAGTGGAGATAGGAGAACTAGGCCCATAGAGAGCCGATCAAAATCTCCTGCTATTGCAAACCCAGCCTGAAACAAGTGAATATAATATACCTGTGATAGACCAAACCAGGACAGGGGCTTTTGGAGGGGACTGCAGGGTGGCCTATTGCCTATTGACTATGGGCCCTGACTTTTGAGAGAGCAGATCATTCTCTAATGATGGACAACCATGTGATGAACGCTGAGAGCGAGGCTTGGATTACTGCTCTGAATAAGGACAATAAAGCTTCCCTTCTGGAGTGGATGGAAAGAGGTAATATTAATCTTGTACAGGTTATTGGTCCGAGGGAATATGGCGGCCTTCCTGGTTTGGAGAGGCTCTTTCACATGGGACATAAAGGTTTATCATCCATTTCCCTCAAGAAATCTATGAAGATAAATTAATTCCATCTTTTAAGAAGGCTAAAACATTGTATAAATGTTGTCTCATAGACTGCTGTAGACTGTTGCCGGACAGTCTGGCACCCTTGATTAATCAAAGCATTGTCTAGGTGTGAATTCCCATTGTTAATTGAGTCAATTGAGTCACCTATTGTTTCTGTCTGTTGGCTAAATTGGCTAACTCTTGGAGGTTCCTGCATGATGGGATTAGCTTTGTGTCCACTCTACTTTGTTATCTTACCATTGTGTGATGTTTTGGGTAAATATTTGGTTTTATTGTTCATGTGGTGACTGACCTAATTTTGAAGTGTATAAAAAACTGTATTTCTGTACAATAAAGAGTTCCAGTTTGCATCTAAGCTGGTATAGTCTTCTTGGGTGCTTAGCTATAATACCTGGTTCCTGGGTCCACCTGGAGGAAGCTATATCTTGACGCAGGCACCAAAGCTGGGTGCTGGACGGTTCCGTCACAATACCTTTCTTTTTATTCACTAATGCTAGCAGCATATGGAGTAAAAATAGTTCATGTTGATTAGACATGTGCACTGCCGAAAAATTTGTTTGTTTTCGTTTCATTCGTTTTTTTCGTAAATTCAAAAATTCGGAAATTCAAAAATTCGAAGAATTCGTAAATTCGGAATTCGTAAATTTGAAAATTCGGAAATTCAAAAATTTCAGAAATTCTGAAAATTTGAAAATTCGGAAATTAGGAAAATTTGGAAATTCGAAAATTTGGAAATTCAAAATTTCGGAATTTGAAAATTCGAAAATTCGGAAATTCGAAAATTTGGAATTTGGAAATTCAGAAATTTGAAAATTCGAAATTCGTAAATTCGAAAATTCGTAAATTTGAAAATTCGGAGATTCGTAAAAGAAAAAAGATGTAAAAAAGTGTATTTTTTCCCAAAGAATTGCGTTTGTAAGACTGCTGCGCAAATACGGTGGGACATAAAGTATTGCAACGACAATTGCAGAATTGAGCGATAGCGGTTTGTGGGGAAATCCGTCATTAAACACTGAAAAGTAATGACAGCGACAATTCTACAACTAAGCAAATTTCAGTCTTTTTGATTTGATTACATTATTAAATAATTTTTATTATTATTATATTATTATTTGGTATAATTATTTATAGTTATTTATTATATTATAATTTATGATTTCGTTTTTCAAACTTTATCATACCTGGGATGTCTACTAGACTCTGGTTTGGACAGATTTAACCACTTACCGACCGGCTCCTGTACATATACGTCGGCACTTTGAAGGTGGATATCTCGGTAATGGCAGCAGCTGCTGCCACAACCGAGGTATCCACCTTTACAGGAGCCGGTCGTGTTTCCGATAATGGTGGTCTCTGCGGCGGGTTCACCGCGAGATCACCGTTATCGGCGGCGGGAGAGGTATCACCCCCCAGTCCAGCCGGCGATGCGCTCCGAGGACACACGAACCCACACCCGTCGGGATCTTGAGGTTCTTTTAGGAGTGCGGCCACAGTGGAATCCCTATGCTGTATCCCTATGCTGTATCTATCTTCACACAGTGTGAGCTTGACCATTTTAGTGTTTTTAACTTTACCATATTAAAGCCGGGTTACACTAGGGCGGCTTTGCGCTGTCTACTTTTGCGTTTTTGAATAAAATGCCATTGAACTTGAGTTCACTGTAAAAAGCAATGTTGGCATATACTCGTGATATGCTATTGACATGGGCTTGGTTTTGCCCAGTTTATGGTTTGTTTATGTGACTGTGTGCTTTGTACTACTTTTGGAAATGATCTTGTTACTCTTATTTCGGTCTAAATACAGTATCTAACAAAAGTGAGTACACCCCTCACATTTTTGTAAATATTTTATTATATCTTTTCATGTGACAACACTGAAGAAATGACACTTTGCTACAATGTAAAGTAATGAGTGTACAGCTTGTATAACAGTGTAAATTTGCTGTCCCCTCAAAATAACTCAACACACAGCCATTAATGTCTAAACTGCTGGCAACAAAAGTGAGTACACTCCTCAGTAAAAATGTCCAAATTGGGCCCAAAGTGTCAATATTTTGTGTGGCCACCATTATTTTCCAGCACTGCTTAAACCCTCTTGGGCATGGAGTTCACCAGAGCTTCACAGGTTGCCACTGGAGTCCTCTTCCACTCCTCCATGATGACATCACAGAGCTGATGGATGTTAGAGACCTTGTGCTCCTCCACCTTCTGTTTGAGGATGCCCCACAGTTGCTCAATAGGGTTTAGGTCTGGAGACATGCTTGGCCAGTCCATCACCTTTACCCTCAGCTCCTTTAGCACGGCAGTGGTCGTCTTGGAGGTGTGTTTGGGGTCTTTATCATGTTGGAATACTGCCCTGAGGCTCAGTCTCCAAAGGGAGGGGACCATACTCTGCTTCAGTATATCACAGTACATGTTGGCATTCATGGTTCCCTCAATGAACTGTAGCTCCCCAGTGCCACACTTGTCTTTGTACTCCTCACCTGGTTGCCGCCACACACGCTTGACACCATTTGAACCAAATAATTTTATCTTGGTCTCATCAGACCACAGGGCATGGTTCCCGTAATACATGCTCTTAGACTTCTTGTCTTCAGCAAACTGTTTGCGGGCTTTCTTGTGCATTATCTTTAGAAGAGGCTTCCTTCTGGGATGACAGCCATGCAGACCAATTTGATGCAGTGTGCGGTGTACGGTCTGAGCACTGACAGGCTGACCCCCCCACCCCTTCAACCTCTGCAGCAATGCTGGCAGCACTCATACGTCTATTTCCCAAAGACAACCTCTAAATATGACGCTGAGCACGTGCACTCAACTTCTTTGGTTGACCATGGAGAGGCCAGTTCTGTGTGGAACCTGTCCTGTTAAACCGCTGTATGGTCTTGGCCACCATGCTGCAGCTCAGTTTCAGGGTGTTGGCAATCTTCTTATAGCCTAGGCCATCTTTATGTAGAGCAACAATTCATTTTTTCAGATCCTCAGAGAGTTCTTTGCCATGAGGTGCCATGTTGAACTTCCAGTGACCAGTATGAGAGAGTGAGAGCGAAAACACCAAATTGAACACACCTGCTCCCCATTCATACCTGAGACCTTGTAACACTAACGAGTCACATGACATCGGGGAGGGAAAATGGATAATTGGGCCCAATTTGGACATTTTCACTTAGGGGTGTACTCACTTTTGTTGCCAGCGGTTTAGACATTAATGGCTGTGTGTTGAGTTATTTTGAGGGGACAGCAAATTTACACTGTTATACAAGCTGTACACTCACTACTTTACATTGTAGCAAAGTGACATTTCTTCAGTGTTGTCACATGAAAAGATACAATAAAATATTTACAAAAATGTGAGGGGTGTACTCACTTTTGGGAGATACTGTAAATAAATATCTTTATAAATACCTTTATGGAAAAAATATGCCATTGAATAAAATTGAACACATTTTTACTCACATCCTATCATCTAGCTGCTACAGTATATTTGTCTACTGCAAAAAAATAAGGATTTGCTAAGGTTAGAGGGATCGCTACACAATTGCCACACGTTCACCCCAGACTCTTCCTTTTCTATTACCCAACATTACCCAGTGAGAACATTTGCCATGTCGGCAAATGCTAATGAAGTTGCAGAGGGTCTATATACAGTAAATGCTGCCAAAGTTCCCTGACTTTTATAAATCGGCATCAGTGTTTCTTTTTTTTCCAGGATGATTGTGTGTGAGGTTCTCCTACTTTGACTATTAAATGATATCACTAAAGCAATGAATTAAAACCAGAAGAGCCAAATAGAGAACATGTTCAGGCTTCGACCTTGGCACCCAGAACACTCTCCTTTGTATTTCAGTGTGGTTCTGTAAACCATGGGCCCCGCTCTGTTATTCTTTTTTTTCCCACGGTGTATAATCACGCCGAGCGTGTGTCTAAATTATACAGGGATCTGACTGCGCTGATGTTTCCAGCGCTGCACAGAGCCACAAAATTACAAGCGCGTCTTTGTCTGGTAGCGGGGGCCGATGCTGTAAGCTATCCGGAGCAGACAAGACCACCCAGGGACAGCCGTGGTTGACATCTTCCCTGCGGATCTTTGGCTTGGCTGGGGCTCAGTTCTAAGGTGAGATCAGAGAACGGAGAACGGTCGCTGCTCAATCCAGCATACTGTGGAACGTCCCATGGTTTCAGAATGTCGAATCCTAATAATAATCAGCTGTAGATGAAACAGTTGCCTACTTGATGAAGGTGCCTTTACAGGAAAATTCTGGCTTGATGAATATTAAAATTCCACATGAATAAATTCCTGATGCATCACAATATACAGCAATGGTAAAAAAATTTCAGAAAAGCTCCACCTTTTATCATTAAAAAGCCGTCCCTGGGATTCAGACAAGCGACTTTGCCTCGGCTGAGATGATGTCATCAGTCTGCTGCAGGCAGGGTGAAGCATTTCTTCAGTCTCACTTTCCCCAGTGATCAGCCTGCCATATTGTAAATTTGTAGCAAGTCACAAGGGGCTGGAGGAGGGGCTGATCTGTGTCAGACATTTGTAAGCTGCACAGCCGCATGATTGTGTCATTCCTGAGCCAGCATCTCAGCCCTAGAAGTAGATGCTGACATTAGGCCTGGTAAAAGATCAAGGTAAATGTGGTTACAATGAAATAGGCAAAACATCCTTAAAGGAGTTGTAAAGGCAAAAGGTTTTTTTTATCTTAATGCATTCTATGCAATAAGATAAAAAACATTCTGTGTGTAGCAGCCCTCCCAGCACCACCCAATTACGTAAGTGAGCTCCTTCTCTCTCCAGCAATGTCCACGATCCCCTCACCCATCCAGTGCACTCCTCCTGATTGGCTGAGACAGAGCAGCGGCGCTACTGGATCATGCCGCTGTCAATCAAAGTCAGTCAGCCAACCAGGGGAGAGAGGGGTGGGGCCAGGTCGGTGCTCCGTGTCTGAATGGATACACGGTGCTCTGACTTGGCTTGGGTGACAACCTGTAGCAAGCTGCTGGCTGAGGAGCACTCAAAGGGAGGGACTAAGAGCAGCAAAGTGGGACCCCAGAAGAAGAGGATCTGGGCTGCTCTGTGCAAAAACAACTGCACAGAGGAGGTAAGTATAACATGTTTTTTATTTTTAAAAAAACAAGCCTTTACAATCACTTACTTCACAAATCCTTGCTTGTTATCTATCAAACATGAAATATATCCCCTCTAGCCATAACCTAGACCAGCCATTGGCAGCTAGGCTTCCATGGAACTCTAGGGTTCCTCCAGTGGCTGTAAGGGACTTCTTAAGGTTCGTCTGGCTGACCTCCCATCTCATGGTGCCTACATAGTTCCAGGGCCAATGTTATGTGAAAAAACGATAGCATGACACCAATGATGTCTCAGCTGTCTGTAAGGGGTTGCATTTTGTTTTTATTGACCACCGATTCTTCCACAGGCTCAATAATCAGTCTAGGGATTTTTGTGTTTGGTGTTTTTATTGGGTAATGGTGAACATGGATAGTAGACATGTGCACAGCCAAAAAATTCGTTCATTTTCGTTTCATTAGTTTATTATTTTTTTTGTTTTTCGGGTCATTCGTTATGATCGCGATTTGTAAATTCGTTCATTTGTAAATTCATAAATGCGTACATTCGTACATTCGTACATTCGTAAATTCAAACATTCGTTCATTCGTACATTCGTTCATTCGTACATTCATACATTTTTACATTTGTACATTTGTAAATTTGCACATTCGTAAATTCGTAAAATCGTACATTTGTAAATTAGAAAATTCGGAAATTTGTAAATTCGAAGTTTGAAAATCCAAAAACCCGAAAATTCAAAAATCCGAAATAGTAACTAACTATTAAATTATAGGTATTGTAATTTCCTTTCAAATTTGACTGTCAATGAACGTAACAAATACGAATTTATCCGAAGTTACGAATTATCCAAAACGAATGCTGCATCTAAACAAATGGAACGGAACAAATTAATAACAAATAATAATAATAAAACGTTGTTATTATTATTATTGTTATTTATTATTATTAATTCATTACGTTCCATTCCGTTTTTTCGGATCATTCATAACTTCGGATAAATTTGTATGTGTTACGTTCACTAAGAGCCAAATTGGAAAGGAAATTACAATACCTATAATTTAAAAGTTACTAGTAATTACTAATAGTTAAGTTATTATTAGTTAACTATTATTTCAGATTTCCGAATTTTCAAATTTTAAAATTTACAAATTTACGAATTCACTAATTTACTAATGTACGAATGAACGAATGTACGAATTTACGAATAAGAAAAAGTGAAAAAATAACTGCGCATCAAAGAAAATAATAATAATAATATGTGCTGCAGAGTCCTATATGTGACACAAACACACAAACGTAAAATTAGAAAATTGATGACTCGCGCTTAAACAAACTACAATGTGTATAACTGAAAAGTATTCCCAACCTCATTGAGAACAAAATACAAGAAAACAGCTTATAGGACATCACCATATAGATCTGAGGAGGGAGCAGGGGTTAATAGAGAGGGGCAGTTAGGTGGGACTTGGGAACAGGGAGTCGGGTGGGTACCTGGATGCGGGTGGGGGTAGGGGGTGTGGATGGGGATGGAACGAGAGCGATCCGATGGGGGTTTTGGCTTTTGTACTGTACATTTTTAAATATATATGGCCAATTAATCAATAAAATATATGTTTTGGTAGCCTAAGTAGGTGCTAAATCCTTTGTGGTGTTTTGTTTTTTTGGTTAAATTTACCTAGCAGCCTACAAAACTAGGCGGGTAATATATATACTGTATATATAAATATATGTACAGTATATACACTGTACATACACACACAAACGTATGTGTCACATGTACTCACTACACATCCGACATTGTTAAAAAGCAGTTGACCAGTGGGACAGGGGTCTGTTGTGAGAACATCATTGGAGGACTGCATGGAACCAATGTAAAGTGGTTTCACATTGCAACACAGTTATTCTAAAAGTATATATTTACAACCCGTGAATTTATCATTAAATCCCATCAATACAAAGGGTACATTCTCTTCCATCGGGAATGAACAGAGCTCAGTCCTCAAATATTTAAAGAAAAATATTTATCTTCACTGAGCCAATTTCATGAAGTTCCTGGCCATAAAACCAATTAGCTCCTTGTACCTTAAATACCGATCAATTTCCTGTTTATTGTTCTAAATTTTGATTTAGCCTGAAGCACAACGGGTGGGGCCGCCACTGGGTGGGGCCCGCTGTCACTTTGTAGCGCATTGTATTATCCGGCCGTGTTGATACTGAGTTGCGGCTTCTTGCCACCGGCAAATCTGGCAATGTTCTTCTGAGGAAAGTGATTGATGTAATGATGTTTTGCATTCCTGATGGGTGAGGTAATGAGGATTGGACACCCTAGGGCCTCTGGGAACCTTTAAAAGAAAATGATTTATCATGAAATACAGATTTTCTTTAAATACGTGGTGGTGTAGGGTAACCAATAAATATTTTGCAAAAGGGAAAATAATCATAACAATCAGAAGTTCTTCAGACATTGTACCACAGTCTTTTCTCCTCCCTAGTTTTTGGAATGCTAGAAAACTTTGTCACATTTGTCATGCTGATCTTGATCCCCCTTTACTCACTTCCAAGCCATGTACCTTATATTCTGCCAATCAAATTACAGACCTGCCATTCCAACTGCAAGGCTGATTTCAGCTGGCATACTCATTATAAAGATGGCTGTGTTGACCAGTGTTGCCAACCCCCTGAAGTGAAATTTACTGTCAGGACGCCAAAATGTACAAACAACACCAATTTTTTTTACTGACAAAAATCAGGAAATTTACTGAAAGAGCCACATTTTTTACTGTCACTGCAAAAAAGTACCTAAAATGTCTGTTTTCAGTGCTAAACAGTGCAAATATCAATATTTAAACTATAAACATGTTGCTAGTGCTATTCGCAATGTGTTTAAGTTACAAAAGTCAAAAACCATATTTCTACATTTACATGGAACGGGAGGGGGTCAGAGGCTGCACGCAATGGTACAGGAGGGGGTCAGAGGCTGCATGGATATGGTACGGGGGGTCAGAGGCTGCATGGACATGGTAGGGGGGGTCAGAGGCTGCATGGACATGGTACAGGGGGTCAGAGGCTGCATGAACATGGTACAGGGGATCAGAGGCTGCATGGACATGGTACGAGGGGTCAGAGGCTGCATGGACATCGTACAGGGGGTCAGAGGCTGCATGGACTTGGTACAGGGGATCAGAGGCTGCATGGACATGGTACAGGGGGTCAGAGGCTGCATGGACATGGTACAGGGGATCAGAGGCTGCATGGACATGGTACAGGGGATCAGAGGCTGCATGGACATGGTACAGGGGGTCAGAGGCTGCATGGACATGGTACAGGGGGTCAGAGGCTGCATGGACATGGTACAGGGGATCAGAGGCTGCATGGACATGGTACAGGGGATCAGAGGCTGCATGGACATGGTACAGGGGGTCAGAGGCTGCATGGACATGGTACAGGGGGTCAGAGGCTGCATGGACATGGTACAGGGGGTCAGAGGCTGCATGGACATGGTACAGGGGTTCAGAGGCTGCATGGTACAGAGGCTGCATGGACATGGTAGGGGGGTCAGAGGCTGCATGTGTAGTGTTCTCCTATTTAATGACTCAGCTCTGCTCTAGCTGTCCTCACTCCTTCGCCTCAGGCTGATCAGAACAATACAAATCAGTTGCTGACTGACCTGAAGTGGATGGACAGTCAGCGGCGCTCTGTTCAGCACTCCATCCGTTCCAGGCAGAGACAGACCGACCAACCTCCTCCTCTGCTGTCACTGTGGCGATATGCCGGCAAAAACAGAGCACCTGACATTCAAAAATGGCGCCAGTACGTCACTGCGCATGCGCTCGCCAGGCCGAGCGTGTACGAGTTTTCCCGAGCTCGGCAGGCTTTGGAACGGTGCATGCGCAGTTTCACTGTCGGTCCGCAGCCATCTTTTTTACGGGCACAACTGCCCGTAATGGATATTTACGGGCAGCCCAAAAACGGGCTGAAACTTAAGGGCTGCCCGTAAATTAATGGACGGTTGGCAGCACTGGTGTTGACTGTGACTTGGATATCTCAAGCAGTGCTAAAATTAGTTGAATCCCTTTTAAATAGTTGTGTTTCTATGTTCCTAAGAAGGGAGTTATACTCAAAGAAAAAAAAAAAAACTGTTGACTTGCCTCCAGATGCCTCCAGTTTTAGTTTTCAGTCTCTTTGGTCTGGCCAAGGGCCAGGCCGTAGGCAAAACTTTGGCACTTTCTTGTAGCATCAAAGATTTACTCCCTCCCTTTGTCCAAGCATCCCTGCTGGCTGGTGGGGCAGCCCATCATAGTAATGCGAGTAGGAACATATAAGGAAAGGAGGAGAAAGAAAGCCCGGAGCAATAGCAATCAAGCAAATAAGCGCAGGGCGGGCATGACAGGGTTAACAGGGAATTAACTACTCTAATTAGGGGTGGTGAGTATAGAGCCGAGGGGGAGGGGCTGGAGGAATATTGATAAGGGGGCCCCGCCTGGGATGAGTCACCAAAGCGTGGGGGAAAGTTCCCACCCACCCTCCCTAGGGATTGTTTCGATCGGGAAGTGTTTTCTTTGTTTTTCTTCATAGGTACTGGCGCTAGGATGTCGTAGCGGTGGCGGACGTTGGTCTGTGCAGGGAAAGAAGATATCAGAGGGATGAGATCGGGACTATCGTTGGAGGGGTCCTGATGGTGGTTCCCGGTTAACGGAGGTTAGCCGGGAAGTGAGAATGGGGCACTGCGGTCAGGGGTAGTCTTTGAGCCAGCTTGTTGGCTTGAGGCAGGGATAATACATTTGAGAGGGACTGCAGTGCAAGAAGGTTTATTAACACAGAGGTTTACTAATTTCCTGCTCAGACCAACGTTAGATTTCATAGATTTATAACAGATATGTTTTTTCTACTTATACGTTTTATATGTTTGATATTTGAGTCATTATATTTGTTAAATAAAGTAGGCTGCTACGGCCTTTGTTACCCAATAAGCACGGTGTGGTCTCCGTTAATGAATACGTTGAGTGGGGTAGTATAGTTTATGGGGGAGTTAAACACGTCTGTTATACAACAGTCATGCAAACTCCAGCATGACCTGGAAGTTTTAGAGTTTTGACCGATCAGAACTGTCAAGAAACCAGGCAGAATTAGGGGACTGAAATGTGCTGCAAGGGTTGAAACCAACCTTTCCAGAAGAAAGTGCTGTGCCAGGCTACCCTGAGTGCTAATTACAAAACCACAAGCTTAGAACTTTGGTCACCTGATGCATACCTCCCAACTTTTTGAGTTGGGAACGAGGGACACCTATTAGCAAAAGTATGTAGGCATAGGACACACCCCTTGCCACGCATGGTCCGGCAACACTGATATGTAGATCGGGGGGGGGGCGGACGCATGGATAGAGGAAGCAGTGCCCATGTGCCCTCTATGGACAGGCCACCACTGATACTGATTTATATTAAAACTAAACTTTTTTGAGAGTTTCTTAGTGAATGTGATCAATCAGCATACTATATCACACCCACATAATGTTTAGCAATAGGAGGACATGGAGGAGAAAGGAAGGAGGGGAGTGTCATTTACCACTGTGTATACGCCTACATGTGTGACACTATAGTAATGTGGACTGTACAGATATCTGTACAGATATGAAAAAGGAGGACATTAAGGGCTTAGAAGGGAACTGAAATATGAGCATGCTCAGTAGAGGACACCATCTAGGCTTTACAATCTCAGCCTACAGTGGGGACACAGAAGATGGGAGGAACAGCTGAAGGCAGGATCAACCAGGCATATTTCACTCTATGCAAAACAAATGCTTTAGTGGCTTTGTGAGTAGGGAAACACTGTTATATAGCACGACAATTTTAATGAGAGTCTGGGTTTAATGACACTTTAATATCATTTTATTATTTACATCAAATTTTATTAAATGGGATTAGTTTGATTTAAAGAACTAGATGCAAAACAATGCCATGTTGCTTTAAATGCTATTGTAGAGAATAAAAAGGTAAATCAGGTCATTTGTGTTGTACATCTAATTTAAATAGAGGGGAATCGAAAGAGGTAAAAGCGAGAGGGAATGAAGAGAGGGCATCATAAAGCATCCTGTAGAGAGAAGTCACATGATACATATTCTCATGTATCACATGCTATTTCTACCCATGCAGGGAAGTGACCAGCACAGAAAGTGACCAATCACGCACTCACTACTTAACAAATCAAACTTTCAACCTTGACATAAATCTGCAAGTTGCTTATGACTCCACTGTCCTGAATGGTGCAAAAGCGGAGTGCCGGTTTATACTATAAAGTACTCCACTGTAGTCCCTACCGACTTTTTCTTAGCATTTCCCCCCTGGCTTTTCTTTGCAGTCCCTCCTGGCTTTCCTTGGCTAGGGTACCCCAGATGTATAACTGCAATACGTACTGACCAGAACCTCCCACTCATATGCTATAGATACATAACATTACACCGATCTGGAGAAAATTGTCCGGTTGGCCATTTATTAACAAATGAACAATTAACATTTTCTTAAAACAGAAACTATCATTAATCCAGTACCCGTAATATAGGTTGCCGGTCTTGGGAGGCATCCAATAACCACATTCAGGTTGGGTATCACCTTTAATACTTAACTATCCCCAGCCGCGCAACACCGGCTCGGGGACAAACACACTTCAACACAGATACCACTTTGTTACCACTTCCCGTTAATCCACCATTAACTGGGATCCCATAGAGTACGCTGTACCTTAGATGGGTCACCCTATGATTACAGTTCCAAAATTGGTAATGCCTCCAAAGACCCCAACCACCAAAAGCATTTATCACATTCGAAACAACGAAAACCACCATACAACCAACAATCCAGGGTGGAAAGGTGGGGATTTCCAGTTCTTCTGCTCCAGCAATGAGGGTCTGCTGTGATGTGGATCTTCTCACTGTGTCCTTCCAACAGCAGCCCCACCCACCGAAACCACCAGCCAATCCAAGTAAATGACCTCTCCCTGTTGACATTAACCCCATGTTGCCTATTATGCCCTGTCCCCCCTATCATGAGGCCCTTCACCTATTTTTTATTTTTTTTTGCTTCGAGCCTGCCTTTGCAGTCCCTCCTGGCTTTTTTTTGCAGTCCCTCCTGGTTATTTCAAACTGTGGGTCATCCTGACATTGAGAATTCTTTCTTTCAGACACAGGGCTGTAATCACACATTAATACGTTTTGTTTGGCTTTCAGCTTTCGAGATCTAAAAATCCCAAGCTAGTAATGGAAGACACGGCATCAAAGCTGCCGACAGCTATTCTCTTTATCTGGGTCGTGCCACTTTGACCGGCAAAAATAATTTATATTATTTATTGTTTCACTTGTAAGAAGTCTGTTGCCGGGGCCTCTGAGCTGGGAATCGGCGTGGAGACATAACCGGTCATTCTTGGCATAATAATGATGTGTAGGAAGCAAGATGACCGCTTTGAAAAGATCCGGAGCCTGGAGATGGAAACGTCTCCGTATTTGGACGTCGTCGTATGAGAAAAAGCTAAAGAAGAAATTCTGGGGAAGAACACCTTTTTTGTATGTTCATCCACTCCATGCAGCTATTTAGCATAGGAGAATGTTCATTACATAAAGGAGAAGTACAGCCAAAGCTCATTGGCTGTACTTCTCCTGTGGATGACAGGAGTGCAGTTCATTCCGCACTCCTGTCACTCGTTTTCAGCAGACAGCGGGCCGAAGCCCGCTGTCAGGTGATGTCGCAGAGCCGGTCCAAGCCAGGGGCAAGATCGCAAATATAAAGTCAGCATCCGTCCACAACCCTGGACCGACTCCTGGCTCAGCCTCTCAGCGATCCACTGAGAGCCTGAGCCATCCGCTCCCGCCCCCCTCCACAGCCCAGTGCTTCAGTGAGCACAGGGGGGCAGAGCAGAGAGCCAGAGATTGACAGTCACCATCGGGGAGCTGTGAGAAGCAAGAGATCAGCGGTCTTTGATTGCTCAGTTATCAGTGTTAGAGCCGGCAGGGGACAAATGCAGCATCCACCTAGGTAAGTATGATTTTGAAAAAAAATGAAAAAAGTGCGGTCATCTAGTTCTGGGAGGGCCTCCATGGACATCAACCCAGAATTGTGCCCCCTGGGGTGTGTTTGTGGCACGCTCTATGATCGCTGTGTCCTTTGGACACAGCTGGTCACAGATGAGGGTATAGGGCCAATCATAGCTGATCACATTATTATTATTATTATTATACAGGATTTATATAGCGCCAACAGTCTGTGCAGCCCTTTGTGAACAAACTTGCCGGTTATCGGCATTCCTTTCCTCACACTCTGTCCCAGCGTGAGGAGAGGAGAGTTGGTAACCGACAAGTGTGATGGGACATTTACACTGATAATCAGGGCACTGATTATCAGTGTCCTGATTGTCAGTGCAGCCCCAACAGTGCCATTCAGTGCTGCCTAAGAGTGCCCATCAGTGCAGCCTATCAGTGCTGCCTATCAGTGCCCATCAGTGCTGCCAATCAATGCTACCTATCAGTGCCCATCAGTGCAGCCTATCAGTGTCACCTATCGGTGCCCATTAGTGTCGCCCTTCAGTGCCGCCTATAAATGTCCATCAGTGCCGTCTGCAGTCGTGCCTATCAGTGCCACGTATCAGTGCAGACTCATCAGTGCCCATCATTACTTTTTTGCAAAATTTTATAACAGAAACTAAGAAAAACATTTTTTCCCCAAAATTTTCGATCATTTTTCATTTGTTTAGCAAACGTTTAGTGAATGTTCCAGCTACCAGGGGAGCCCACAGGTATGGTATATGATAGTTAAATCAGTCCAGGCCGGGCCAATTTAACTATGTAAAAATGTCCTGCAATTCCTTTTATTGTAGAATTCCAGCCAAAACCTAATGTAGTCTTAAAAATACTCCCTCCCCCTCCTAACACCTATGCTGACCAACCTATGTAAAAAAGATGTAAATACTTACCTATGTAATACCTATTTTCAGTCTACTCCAGTCTGGTCACCTGATCTGGCTCCTCTAGGTCAGCCAGCGACACCTGCAGGGAAGAGTAGGGAGGGCCAACAATGGATGCACAATGACCACTTCTGGCTTTCCCAGCCAGTGTCAGGTATGCTGACACCTTAAGAGGAACTGGAACGAAGGGGGCCAAGCCCAACCCCTGAAGAAACCAAAAACCCCACACCATAATCCCCCCTCCACCAAATGATTTTGAGCAGTGCACAAAGAAAGGTCCATAAAGACATGGATGATCGAGTTTGGGGTGGAGGAACTTGACTGACTGATAGAGATTCTACCAATTTCCCCTGGCTTTTCACTTATGCCCCGTACATAGGAGCGGAAATTCCTCCAGCAAAAGTCCGATGTGAGCTTTTGGTTGGAAATTCCGATCGTGTGTATGCTCCGTCGGACTTTTGCTGGCGGAATTTCTGCCAGCAAAAAGATTGAGAGCAGGTTCTCTATTTTTCGGTCGGGAAAAGTTCCGATCGGAAATTCTGATCGTCTGTACCAATTCCGACGCGCAAAATTCCTACGCATGCTCGGAAACAATTCGACGCATGCTCGGAAGCACTGAACTTCATTTTCTCTGCTCGTCGTAGTGTTGTACGTCACCGCGTTCTTGACGGTCGATAGTTCAGAGAACTTTTGTGTGACCGTGTGTATGCAAGGCAAGCTTGAGCGGAATTCCGTCGGAAAAACCATTTAAGATTTTTCTGACGGAAATTCCGCTCGTGTGTACGGGGTATAACAGAAAAGAAAATGGTTGTGGCTGGATCCAGGCTCTAAACTAACATTCTTCTCAAGTTTACCAACCTGAAACAGGCAATGCTGAACATATCTGGCCAATGATTAGCATGGCGAATTATCATTCATACAAGTCCCATGGCTCTGATGAGCTGATTGTAGTAAGTAGCAGAAGATTCATGTAATTCTAAATGAGATTGGGAAATAGAAACATGAGATGTCACTGACATGCCAGTAATCCGACTTCTCCAGTTACAGCAATGAAAACAGGAGCCAGAAGAACAGAGGGAATCAATAGAGGAAATATGGATTATGTCTGATGAAATGAAAGCTGCAGCTATTGAGGTTATTTCATTATATCGGCGATGTTGGTGCATATGAAACCAAAGAAAAGGGGGAAATGTTATACAAAGACAGACAGATTGACAGGCAGAAAAAGATAGATAGATAGATAGATAGATAGATAGATAGATAGATAGATAGATAGATAGATAGATAGATAGATAGATAGATAGATAGATAGATAGATAGATAGATAGATAGATAGATAGATAGATTTTGTCAAGGGGCATAGCTTTTCTAAAGAAATGTGTGCCATGGTGCTTTAGTGAATGGTGGACATTAGTGATGAGTGGAAGTCTGGTTCACTGGACATTCCCTTAATCTGAAAAATTCCTAAACCCTGAACTTAACACCTGGACCCCACTAAAATCTATGGGAGCTTAACCTTGTAAGTTTTTTTTTAAAAAAAGCCAAATTGCAAGCTTTTGAAAAAAAAAAAAAAAAAGGGCATTGGTAACTGGGTACTGCCAATGTACCTGTATTAAAAAAAGAAATGAACTAAATAAAAAAAAAATTATCTTTTATTACAGCTTAACCACTTAAGGACCGGAAGAATTTTCCCCCTTAATGACCAGGCCATTTTTTGCGATATGGCACTGCGTCGCTTTAACTGACAATTGCGCGGTCGTGCGACGCTGTACCCAAATAAAATTAACGTCCTTTTTTTTCCCAAAATTAGAGCTTTATTTTAGCGGTATTTAATCACCTCTGCGGTTTTTATTTTTTGCGCTATAAACAACCAAAGAGCGACAATTTAAACATTTTTTTTCACTTTTTGCTATAATACATATTCAAAAAATAAAAAATAAAAATGTATTCATCAGTTTAGGCCGATATATATTATTCTACATATAAAAAAAAAATCGTAATAGGCGTATATTGATTGGTTTGTGCAAATGTTATCGCGTCTACAAACTATGGGATAGATTTAGGGACTTTTATTTTATTTCTTATTGTTTTTACTGGTAATGGCGGCGGTCTGCGATTTTTAGCGGGACATTGCGACAAATCTGACCCCAAATGATACTTTTTGGGGACCAGTGACATTATTCCAGTGCTATAAAAATGCACTGATTAATGTAAAACTGACACTGGTAGGGAAGGGGTTGACACTTGGGGGGCGATCAAGGGGTTAACTGTGTTCCCTAGGTGTGTTCTACTTGTAGGGAGGGATGGGCTGCCTGGGACATGACAGAGATCACTGTTCCTGATGACTGTCATCTGTCAGAATGGGGATCCACCTTGTTTACAAAGCAGATCCCCATTCTGCCTCTGTATTAGGCGATCGCCGGCGGACATCGAGTCTGCCCGACCCGTGCGCAAGCTCCCACAGGCAAGCGGCAGCAAGCCAGCAGACAAGCAGCATGAAGGTGCAATTTAATAAAATAGCTTCTGGCTGCAACGACCAGGGGCTTGGATGGGAGGGAAAACTGGCAAATCTGGCCATTTGGTTCACTTATTTGGTGGACTGTGAACAGCTAGGGTTTGTTTAGTGGATACTGTGAATGGTGAGTGTTCCTTATAGACCTGTTTTGTTGTGACACAAACACTCTAACCCACGATCCTCTCCCACCGGACTCTCACCCAAAATGACACTGGACTCTCACCCTAAATGATAGCCCCCAGCTGGCTGCTGAATATCAAGAAACCAGCTGGCTGATGTCATTAACTAGTCAGTGAACTGCAAACAGCCTTGGTTTGGGTCGACTCAAACTGAAGCTGAAGCTCATCCCTAGTGAACGTGGCAAAAAGTGAGAGTTCCTACAAGATGTGTTTTTTTTTTTTTTTGACACATCTCCCACCAACAGCTTTTAGCTCTCCGTCTGTGGTCACATCTAGCCATTGTTTCTGATACATAGTGCTTTGACACATACAGTGCATCCGGAAAGTATTCACAGCGCTTCACTTTTTCCACATTTTGTTATGTTACAGCCTTATCCCAAAAAGGATTAAATTCATTATTTTCCATACAATTCTACAAACAATACCCCATAATGACAACATGAAGGAAGTTTGTTTAGAATCTTTGCAAATTTATTAAAAATAAAAAACGAAAAAAATCCCATGTACATAAGTATTCACAGCCTTTGCCATGACACTCAAAATTTAGCTCAGGTGCATCCTGGTTAAACTGATCGTTCTTGAGATGTTTCTACATCTTGATTGGAGTCTACCTGTGGTAATTTCAGTTGATTGGACATGATTTGGAAAAGCACACACCTGGAGTTTGCCAAAAGCACCTGGAGGACTCTCAGACCATTAGAAACAAAATTCTCTGGTCTGATGAAACAAAGATTGAACTCGTTGGCCTGAACGGCAAGCGTCATGTCTGGAGGAAACCAGGCACTGCTCATCACCTGGCCAATACCATCCCTACAGTGAAGCATAGTGGTGGCAGCATCATGCTGTGGGGATGTTTTTCAGCGGCAGGAACTGGGAGACTAGTCAGGATCGAGGGCAAGATGAATGCAGCAATGTACAGAGACATCCTTGATGAAAACCTGTTCCAGAACGCTCTGGACCTCAGACTGGGGTGAAGGTTCATCTTCCAACAGAACGACGACCCTAAGCACACAGCCAAGATAACAAAGGAGTGGCTACAGGACAACTCTGTGAACGTCCTTGAGTGGCCCAGCTGTAGCCCAGACTTGAACCCGATTGAACATCTGTGGAGAGTTTTAAAAATCACTGTACACCCCATCCAACCTGATGAAGCTTGAGAGGTCCTGCAAAGAATAATGGGGGAAACTGCCCAAAAATAGGTGTGTCATGCTTGTAGCATCATACTCAACAAGACTTGAGGCTGTAATTGGTGCCAAAGGAGCATCAACAAAGTATTGAGTAAAGGCTGTGTCAAGGAATTAGTAGACCAGACTGTGTGGACTGCGCAGAGAGGACCAAAAATGCATGTAAGATGAATAATAATGTTTATTAAGATAGGTGATAAATAAGTAAATACAAACAGTGCACAACCAACCAAACAAAACCCCACAAACAACAAATAGTATATACAGCAAAGGGGCAATACCAGAATCTCAGATGTAAGCCAGGCCAGGGTCATATACAGCAGATAAGCAGGTGGACAAGGGATTTTCCAGAAACATAAACGTTAGCCAGGTCAAGTTCATACACAGGGAGATCAGTAGATGAGGGTCAGGGAACCAACAGGACAGGTAGGGGATGGATCAGGCTGTAGGGTAAGGTAAAGGTAACAGGAACGCAGGTAGAACTGGGTCAGGATAAGCTCGGGAACAGGGTCGAATGCAGGCTCAGGATCGGGTAACAGGCAAGCAAGGTCAGGGCACAAGGGAGAGATACCAAGGCGATGAGAGTACTCATCAGCCGGGTATTTATGAGACTGCCAGTAATTGTCCTCACGTAACACCTGAGAGCAGGAGGCGCTGTCTGCTCCACACTGCCGGGATAAACCCACTGGTGGACACCGGTACTACGGCCCAAGGATCCAACAGTGCCACCAGCAGGTGAGTCCTCCCGCTACAGATCCTGAATGTTGAACGACACCCGCTGGTGGGCACTGGTACTGTGATCCGAGAGACCGGTAGCGCCACCAGCGGGTGAACCTTTTCCTGACAGGCTGTGAACACTTATGTACATGGGATCTTTTCCATTTTCTATTTTTAATACATTTGCAAAGATTTCAAACAAACATCTTTCACGTTGTCATTATGGGGTATTGTTTGTAGAATTTTGAGGAAAATAATGAATTTAATCCATTTTGGAATAAGGCTGTAAGATAACCAAATGTGGAAAATGTGAAGTGCTGTGATTGTGAATACTTTCCGGATGCACTGTAGTTACATTTGAAAAATGGAGACATGTAAAAAATGTACAACGTCAGGGATGCCTCTGTGTACGACCAATAAAATCAGCTGCTGCATCTCTCCCACCCCGCCTTTCACCACACTCTCACTGACACATTCCACGGCTCTATTCATGCATGGACAATTGGTTGTACAATATGTACAGTATGATGGCTTTCATGGTAGCTGTGACCCACGCAGTTGATCCGTGTCACTAATCCTGTGTAAGGACTTCTTGGAGATCGATGTGGGAGGGAGGTGTTAAATGAAAAGCGTTCTGTAAAATTAGCACTTACAGTTTTCTGTCTTTCATCTGACCTAATGGCTGATGTCTGCAAACAGGACAATTTCCTACAAAGAGCTGAAAGACTTTGCTGACAGTTCAACCTGCATCAGAAAGCAGTACACTCAATGTAATATTAACTCATAGCACACACAACCTCAATGTTACACCAATTTAGAATGGAGCTTAGTGCAAAAATATTAAACTGAACTCTGGGATAAGCAAATATTGTCTAACTACAAGAGTTGTGTATTCTTACTTGAATCATGGGGCACTTTATGTATTTCTTACAAATCTGTGTCATCATCCATTGGAAAACTTTTTGCAGGAGCTTCCTGTAATAAAGACTGCTTACTGCTGCTCTCTCTCCTCGTGCAGAGTGACCGGTCTGGTCTCCGCCCCCTCCTGTACTTTTCTGCAGACAGCCTGTAGTGGGTGGAGCCTGCTGGACACCTCCCACAGTGCTGCTGCATTTTTGTAATGTGCTGTTTTTCTAATTAAAGATGTCTTTTTTTACTATTTAACCAGAGTGTCCCACTATGTGACTTCCTTGTTAGATGGTCTGTTTCCCTTTCTATACGTTTAAATATCCTTCTCAGTATAGCCCATACTTAAATATTTTTTTACCTGTATGGCTTTTCGTAGTATTTCACATGTTTTGCAAGAAAAATACCCCAGCAGGGTCCTGTAGTTACCCTATGTTCACACTTTGTGCTTTTTGGTGCGTTTTGCATTTTGCAAAAATGCACTACAGTCCATGTAACATGGTTTCCTGTGGTACACGTTCACATCTATGTGTTTTTCAGCCGTTGTGTTTTTGGAAAGGGCCTTTCTTCCTGCTTTCTTCGGGACTTTCTTCCTGCAGCACATTGCATTTGCTTGTAATAGACTTCAATGGAGTCGCACTAGAAACGCAAGTGTTGCGTTTTTGATGCGTTTGTTGGTGCGTTTTGTGTTTTTTTTTTCCTTAAGAAACATTGAAGCTGGTCTCTACCTTTGAAGTACAATTAGCACCAAAGTTAGATTCAGTGCACTCAGTAATCAGCACTCAGTAAAAGAGCTGGTCTCTCCCTCTAAAGTACAATAAGCACCAGAGTTGGACTCAATGCACTTGGTAATCAGCACTCAGTAACAGAGCTGGTCACTCCCTCTGAAGTACATTAGGCACCAGAGTTAAGCTGGCCATAGACTAATCGAACTTCTATTCATGTATGGGCAGGCTGGGTTTACTGAAGTCGATCCATCAATCAACTTCAGTACAGCCAGCCTGTTGGATTTTTTACATGCAATGACTGCCACATAGCTGCAAACAGTCATCATTGTATTCTGACAGCTGGGAAACCTGCTACTGTCTGAATACAATAGCTCCTCAGGAGGGAATCCCCCCCATCAACACTGCGACTGTAAATGTGTTAATGGGGGAATCTAGTGATTTTCTTTCCTTCAACCCGTGCAAAGAAAATTGGTTAACGTATGGCCTGCCTTAGACCCAGTGCACTCAGTAGTCAGCAGTCAGTAGCAGGCTCCCTCTGGAGGACCATTGTGAAGAAGGGGGTGTGTCCAGGGCTGCTGTTAGAGATCACGCGCCCCCCCCCCCCCACTCCCAAAATAACAAAACAATATTTTCACCAAAAGTACACTAAAATCATTATTAGCGTAGACAAACATAACAGAGAACTTGTGAGAATTAGCCCTTTTTTAATTGTTTTATTTTACATTTTTAAAATGATTTTATTTTACGATGTTTAAACATTATTTGTTACAATGTTTAAAAATTGTTTTTTTTTACAATGTATTTTTTTTACAGGACAGGGAAGCCAGCAGTGCCATGGGAGGGGGAGGCAGGGCACAGTGATAGGAGGGCACACGGGGGGGGGGGGGGGGGGCCAGAAGTAGGCAGAACAGGAAGGGGGATCGGTGCAGGGGGCGCACCTGTGTCTGTGTCTCTCCCTGCAGCAGCTAAATGCTGGCAGGAGGGAGAGAAACTGGCTTTCAGCTGCTGCAGAGAGCCGCTCAGGGCATATTTCTGTAATTGCCCTTCCGCCCGACCACACCGATTCCTCCTGCCGTTCGGTCCCCCCTGTGTGCCCGGGCCCCCTACAGGAGGACCAGTGGCCCCCCCCTATAAGCCACCCTGGATGTGTCTATTACACTATGTCAGCACAGAGTACTGGAGTGTCAGGGCTGCCATGTCCTAGCAAAACGCATCTCGCAGAGCCGCAGTAGTATGAACTAGGCCTTACTGAAAGGAGACGTATAGGTAAAGCTTGTTTGTGGATCACAGGAGAGCAAATTATTCTGCACTCCCGTGACCGGTTCTCAGCAGACAGCAGGCCTCAGCCTGCTGTCGGCTGATGTCACAGATTTGGTCATGGCTCACGCGACCATATGGTCAGGATCCACCCACATGCCCGGACCGGCATTCAGCTCATCCTCTTAGCGAGCCACTGAGAGCCTGAGCCGGCCGCTCCTGCTCCGTCCACAGCCCAGCGCTCCAGTGAGCGCTGGAGGGGCAGAGCAGAGAGACGGTCACCAGCTTTCTGTTCAGGGAGCACCAAGAACCGAGTGATAGGTGATGTTTGATCGATCGGTTCTCAGTGTTAGAGCCAGCGGGGGATAGATGCAGCATCCACCTAGATAAGTATAATTCAATCAAAAAAAAAATCCCCTACTTCTATTTGAATGGCCTTTAGTTTGCCAAAGCACTGCATATTTCAAACAAATACATATTTTTACCTTCTTTTTCACTCTAGTTACATCCCAGTGTGGCTGATCTCATGCAGCCTCTTTTCAGCCACTTCCTATCTACATGCACTCCAGCGATGGCTGCATTGGCTGCATTGGCTGCATTTCTAAGGGCGGGTATCCTGGTGGCAACGTTGGTGGGCCTTACCTGTGTAATGTGTAGTCTCCATTGCAAGCCCATGTGACTGAATGACAACGCAGGAGCACTGCTGGGAGACAGGGATTGTCTGCCTATACAGGAAGAGCCTGAACATAGACCTTTGTGGCTAGACACAGCTAATAGAATGAATTGAAAAGTAATATTAAAAATGCGAAGGCGTATATGCAATATTTCATGAAATATCATTGAATTAAATATTTAATTAATTAAATATTTAATCAAGTATTTAAATAATTATATACTTTAACTATTTATTCAGAAAGTCACACACAGCAAAAAGACTTTGAGCTGAAAGTAAGTCAGAGGTGTCGCTGAGAATTTACATTTTTCCTTTACTAGAAATTTTAAAAAAAAACCTTTGGGGGAAAAATACTCCGTACGGTTATACACTGGCTTCATTCAACATAAAAAGTGTGTTTTTGCTAAAAAAAAAAAAATGAGTGTGGAATTTTGGCTGTATATCACAGGCTCCACTCTGGGACTGTCTGGAAATAAAGGGGCTGATTATTATATATATTGAGGAGAGCCCTCCGTAGGTCACAGGATGTCCCCAAGGAATGGCAGGAGTCTGGAATAAAGCTGTAATTTCAATGGACTCCGAAGGATATAATAGAAGATCATAGATCTGCTGGGGACGTCTCCAGAGCAGCACAGTAGGAATATATTAGAGAAAAAAATATGAGTTCATGTCTTATATCAATACGAGTATTATAGCGGGACGGGAGAGAGTTCTGCATGGTTTGAATTCTGGTATTCTGAAGGGCTAGATGGGTAGGACACGGATGAAGTGGGTGTATTAGGACATACTTTCTATTGATGGAAAGGAAGGCACATTGCAAAGCTAGATTTTAAAAGCTAAACTTTGGTTTAAAAAAAAAAATAGAACTGTAGTTAGGTATGTGTGTAAAAAACAAAAAAATCCTTTTATTGCTCTCAGCCTTCTCCAAATCTCCAAATTCCTTTTTTGCTACAGCCATTCTCAACCAGGGTTCTGCGGCACCCTAGTGTTCCTCCAGAGGTTGCTGAAAGCTCCTTGAGCTTTGGTTGAATGACCTTCCATCTGACGGCAATGTAAAGGGAATTTCCCCCCAACTCCTATCAAATTGATTTCTGCAGGGGTTCCCCAAGACCTGAAAATAATTTCAAGGGTTCCACCATGTTTAAAAAGGTTGAGAAAGGCTGTGGTAGAAGGCCACCACATTCACTCTCCATGGTCCCACTGTATGTAGGAATGTAGCCGCTCTCTATTGCTCAATCCTGAGAGGGACTATGGACTATGGGATTTGCAGTGTGCATAGAGTGTGCGGGACCACAACACTGCTTATTCAAAACTAACCGAAAGGAAGGGGCAAAAGGAATGGTCCTAGGCCTAAATGACACGTACTGGTGCTGTAGCCTTCTGGGATACTTACAACACATTGCCCACAAGGCTACGAGAATGGTAGGGTGGCTGGGGAATTGGTTCAGCACGTCATCAGAACTGTCTGCCTTAATGCGCAAGAGGCAGCCAGCTGAAGAGGACCAAGATGGTGCCAAAGGACCATCTACTAGGTTGTTGCCTACAAAGTCCCAAAGAAGGGGGATTCTCTTTTCTTGTTACACAACAGGGATGTGGCAACAACAAACTTGTCTGACATGGCGAAATCCCCTCTTTGCTAAGGACCCACTGTATGGCACCCGAACGGTGGATAAATGCTGGATTCGCTGTGCAGATGAGGAAAAAAAGAATGGGTGGAGGTGGAGGGATCTGAATACTGCATTAGGTAGTGAATATGTATGGATTATTTTTTGAGAAGAGAGATATCATTTGGTGTCTCTTTAAAATGAATCTGCTTATATTTTGCCCCTGCTGATTCCTTCCTTATTTAATTACATCCCTTATTATGGACACAGTGACGTCATCACTTGGCCCTCCACTTTCACTTTTCAAACTGTTCAGAGTAATTATTTTTTGGTATGCCGTGTGCATGGAAACATATAATGAAGTGTTCCCAAATTTGACTTGAAAATGGCAACTACACCTTAAAGTGATTGTAAACCTTATTTTTTTTAAATAACAAACATGTCATACTTACCTCCACTGTGCAGCTTGTTTTGCACAGAGTGGTTCCGATCCTCCTCTTCTGGGGTCCCTCGGCGGCTCTCGCGGATCCTCCTCTCATCCGATAACCCCCTAGGAGAAGCGCTCTCCTGGGGGGGGGGGTTACCATGCGGGCGCACTTGCGTCCATAGACGAATGCCGGACTCTGCCCCGCCCCCTGGCGCCCGCATCATTGGATTTGATTGACAGCAGCAGGAGCCAATGGCTGCGCTGCTATCAATCTATCCAATCAAGAGCCAGGACCCCGTGCAGAGATGGAAAGCGCATCTCTGCCAAGGGAATTACGGAGCTCAGGTAAGTAAAATGCGGGGGCTGGGGGGGCTGGTCACTGCCAGAAGTTTTTTCACCTTAATGCATAGGATGCATTAAGGTGAAAAAACACGAGGGTTTACAACCCCTTTAAGCATTGTAAGGGCTAACGGACCAATCCACCTTAAGAGAAAACATTTAAATAAAGAAGGATATAAATAGATTTTGGAAAGTATCTCACGGAAAAGATTTTGGACAGTGTCCTACTGAGATTTTGAACAGTGTCCCACTAAGAAGATTTTGGACAGTGTCCCACTGAGAGAGAAAATTTTGACAGTGTCCCACTGAGGAGATTTCAGACAGTGTCCCACTGAGAAGATTTTGGACAGTGTCCCACTGAGGAGATTTTAGACAGTGTCCCACTAAGAAGATTTTGGACAGTGTCGCACTGAGAGAGAAAATTTTGGACAGTGTCCCACTCAGGAGATTCTGGACAGTGTCCCACTAAGAGAAAAAATTTTGGACAGTGTCCTACTGAAAAGATTTTGGACAGTGTCCCACTGAGAGAGAAAATTTTGGACAGCGTCCCACTGAGGAGATTTTGGACAGTGTCCCACTAAAAAGATTTTGGACAGTGTCCCACTGAGACGATTTTGGACAGTGTCCCACTGAGGAGATTTTGGACAGTGTCCTACTGAGAAGATTTTGGACAGTGTCCCACTGAGAGAGAAAATTTTGGACAATGTCCCACTGAGAAGATTTTAGACAGTGTCCGACTGAGGAGATTTTGGACAGTGTCCCACTAAGAAGATTTTGGACAGTGTCCCACTGAGAGAGAAAATTTTGGACAGTGTCCCACTGAGAAGATTTTAAACAGTGTCCCACTGAGAAGATTTTGGACAGTGTCCCACTGAGAAGATTTTGGACAGTTTTGGACAGTGTCCCACTGAGGATATTTTGAACAGTGTCCCACTAAGTAGATTTTGGACAGAGTCCCACTGAGAGAGAAAATTCTGGACAGTGTCCCACTGAGAAGATTTCAGACAGTGTCCCACTGAGAAGATTTTGGACAGTGTCCCACTGAGGAGATTTTGGACAGTGTCCCACTGAGGAGATTTTGGACAGTGTCCCACTAAGAAGATTTTGGACAGTGTCCCACTGAGAGAGAAAATTTTGGACAGTGTCCCACTGAGGAGATTTTAGACAGTGTCCCACTGAGAAGATTTTGGACAGTGTCCCACTGAGAAGATTTTGGACAGTTTTGGACAGTGTCCCACTGAGAGAGAAAATTTTGGACAGTGTCCCACTGAGGAGATTTTGGACAGTGTCCCACTAAAAAGATTTTTGACAGTGTCTCACTGAGAAGATTTTGGACAGTGTCCCACTGAGAAGATTTTGGACAGAGTCCCACTGAGAAGATTTTGGACAGAGTACCAATGAGAAGATTTTGGACAGTGTCCCACTGAGGAGATTTTGGACAGTGTCCCACTAAAAAGATTTTGGACAGTGTCCCACTGAGAAGATTTTGGACAGTGCCCCACTGAGAGAGAAAATTTTGGACAGTGTCCCACTAAGAAGATTTTGGACAGTGTCGCACTGAGAGAGAAAATTTTGGACAGTGTCCCACTCAGGAGATTCTGGACAGTGTCCCACTGAGAGAAAAAATTTTGGACAGTGTCCTACTGAGAAGATTTTGGACAGTGTCCCACTGAGAGAGAAAATTTTGGACAGCGTCCCACTGAGGAGATTTTGGACAGTGTCCCACTAAAAAGATTTTGGACAGTGTCCCACTGAGACGATTTTGGACAGTGTCCCACTGAGGAGATTTTGGACAGTGTCCTACTGAGAAGATTTTGGACAGTGTCCCACTGACAGAGAAAATTTTGGACAATGTCCCACTGAGAAGATTTTAGACAGTGTCCAACTGAGGAGATTTTGGACAGTGTCCCACTAAAAGATTTTGGACAGTGTCCCACTGAGAGAGAAAATTTTGGACAATGTCCCACTGAGAAGATTTTAAACAGTGTCCCACTGAGAAGATTTTGGACAGTGTCCCACTGAGAAGATTTTGGACAGTTTTGGACAGTGTCCCACTGAGGATATTTTGAACAGTGTCCCACTAAGTAGATTTTGGACAGAGTCCCACTGAGAGAGAAAATTTTGGACAGTGTCCCACTGAGAAGATTTCAGACAGTGTCCAACTGAGAGAGAAAATTTTGGACAGTGTCCCACTGAGAAGATTTCAGACAGTGTCCCACTAAGAAGATTTTGGACAGTGTCCCACTGAGGAGATTTTGGACAGTGTCCCACTAAGAAGATTTTGGACAGTGTCCCACTGAGAGAGAAAATTTTGGACAGTGTCCCACTGAGGAGATTTTAGACAGTGTCCCACTGAGAAGATTTTGGTCAGTGTCCCACTGAGAAGATTTTGGACAGTTTTGGACAGTGTCCTACTGAGAGAGAAAATTTTGGACAGTGTCCCACTGAGGAGATTTTGGACAGTGTCCCACTAAAAAGATTTTGGACAGTGTCTCACTGTGAAGATTTTGGACAGTGTCCCACTGAGAAGATTTTGGACAGAGTCCCACTGAGAAGATTTTGGACAGAGTACCAATGAGAAGATTTTGGACAGTGTCCCACTGAGGAGATTTTGGACAGTGTCCCACTAAAAAGATTTTGGACAGTGTCCCACTGAGAAGATTTTGGACAGTGCCCCACTGAGAGAGAAAATTTTGGACAGTGTCCCACTGAGAGAGAAAATTTTGGACAGTGTCCCACTGAGAAGATTTTGGACATTGTCCCACTGAAAGAGAACATTTTGGACAGTTTCCCACTGAGGAGATTTTGGACAGTGTCCCACTGAGGAGAATTTGGACAGTGTCCCACTGAGGAGAATTTGGACAGTTTCCCACTGAGAATATTCTGGAAAGTGTCCCACTGAGGAGATTTTGGACAGTGTCACACTAAGAAGATTTTGGGCAGTATCCCACTGAGAAGATTTTGGACAGTTTTCCACTGAGAAGATTTTGGGCATTTTCCCACTGAGAAGACTTTGCACAGTCACCCTTTGTGTCCAGTCCCCACCCCCTCCTTTTTCTTTTGGGGGCTGGTGTTATATGGGTATGTGGTGGAAATCTTTTCCCCATTTCACTCATATATCCTCCACTAGGTGGCACATTGGTTTCTGCTGGTCTGTTTTCAGGGCCAGAGGGATCTGCAGGAGCAAGATGTAGGAGCTGGGGGCAGAGCCGCGCATGTGCGGTGACGTCGTCCATGTCCCTCCAGCGATGTCACGTGCTGGTAGGGTGGGAGGGGTATAAAAGGATTTGTCTCCGGTGGGCATGACCTGAAGCACTGCATTACACAATTTTTCATCAGATTTGGAGACCTAAACATGGAGGTCTCACTTCCAGAGTGTTCTAGAGATATAAAAAGTCTTCAAAAAAAAAAAGGTTTAGTGTTGGATGGAATAAGTCCTTGCTGGCTGGCTTCAGGCTCTTTATGGCTATTACATAATAGACTACATTCCATTGCAGTGTGCAGCTAGTTACTTAAGACACTTTTGATCTTGTATAGGTTCTACCTGTATGGTTTATGCACTGATGGCATTGAACAATTGTTGATGGCTATTTCAAATATTTAAATAAACTTTCCCAAGGTAAGTGAAAGTATGCACGTGCTAAAAGAGCCGTATCATCTTAGCCAGCTTATTTTTCTCACCTGTACACCCCCTATGGACCAGAGAAGTTTTTACATTCCTTCTATGGGGTTGTTTGTTCAGCAATAACTTTGTCATTACTTAAAGTGGTTGTAAACCCTCACGTATATCAACTGAAGTGACCGGCCTCTGGTGATAAACAGAGATGAAACAAATCTTCTAAACATGTGCGGTTCGTTTCAATCCAAATTGAAATTCGGACTAATTTTCATTTTTCAGAAATTTGGATGTATCCGAATTTCCGAAATACAATAGTACCGAATTTAAACGAATCCGAAATAACGAAAAAAAAAAAAGAAAAAATTTGGACGAAATTCGAATTCAAATCGATTTTGAATACTTTTTGAATTCAAAATAGTTTTCAAATTTGAAAAGTTTTTGAATTCAAATAGTTTTCAAATTCGAATTCGAAAAGTTTTCCAATTTCCAAAGAGAATAAAATAAAATAGAAAATAAAGGAATAGAATAGAAAAAAAAATAATAGAATAGAAAAGAATATAACAGAACATAAAATAATAGACTATAATAGTGTAAAACAGAACAAAATTGAATAGAAAATAAAAGAGCAGAATAGACTATAATATAATAGAAACAAATAGAATAAAATAGAATAGAATAACATAGAAGGAATAAAACCATCTTCTGAGATTCGAATTTCAAATAGAATAAATTTGAATAAATAAAAAAAGAATAGAATAGAAAGCAATAGAATAGAACAGAAAAAAAACAATAGAATAGACTATAATGGAATACAAAATCATATGATTAAAAAAAACAATAGAATAGAATAGAATAGAATAGAAAGGATATGGGGGGGCGTGACCGGAAGCCGACCTCGATGGACGCTTGATCCCATAGCTCCAGCAGCCCGCAGCAACATAGGCACTTTGGGGGACAAACAACAACTCCCACATGGGCAAATCGCGGACCACTCGATCCTCAAAACACAGGGGCACATCCCAACCCCCTTCGGGGACCTCCGCAGACCTCCGTGCCTTCTTCCTGCAATCGGAAGGCGCTCCGGCTGGAGGAGACAAGATGGCGCCGATCACACAGGCACATGGAGGACAGATGTCTCCACGCGAGCAGCCGCCACAGCTCACGCGGCAACGATGCCTTACGGATCCCTCTCCAGCGGCGACAGATCCAGCAACCTCAGCCACACACACAGGAGCGGTGAGTCCATCCACCCTCCCTGATCCCCAGGCCTGGCAGGCACGAGAGCCGCAGCCATCCGAGCCGCCCATCCCCTCACAGCACTATACCCAGTGCTCGGCGGCATTTCCGAGGCTGCTGAGGGCGGCCTCAGACCCCTACCTCCAGGAACAGCCATCTCTGTCCCCAACACCCTCGGCTCTATCCCAGGACTTTCCTCCGCTACCAGGCCCTGCTCACCCCCCAGTGGAGCTGCATCATGTGCAGGGAGAGGAGGATGGGACACTGTGGGCCATGGCAGCATCCCCCCCCCCACTTAAGACGCAAAGACTCTCTAGATCCAGGGACACTAGCGTCTCTAAAAGGCTGCCCCCCATTAACCCCACGTATGCACAAAAAGCCAGCACCCCTCCATGCTCCTCAACGGACACTCATCATGAGAGACCCCCCCAGCTACCACAGGCCTTGATGTGGTCTGAGCCGTGGGAACCCCCAGCACCCGGGTCACACCGATCATCTGAAGCAGGATCGCTTAGCCCACGCTCTCCACCCCCAGCCCCGACCCCGCCAAGCCATCATCTGGGCCCTATACAAGACCAACATATGCCATCTCCATGGCACACATATTTCCAGGCGATGCCCACTAAAGAGGACTTTAAACAACTCATAGAGGATGTAAAATCAACCTGCCGCACAGAAATCCAGGTTCTCCAAACGGGACTCAAACACCTAGCGGACAGAGTGGAAATGGCGGAAGAAGAGATCCAAGAAACCAAAATAGCAGTCCACAGAACACAGTTGCAAGGAGCAGAACACCGCTCTCTCCTCAGAGAAATGCAAAGGCACATAGAGGACTTGGACAATAGGGGGCGCCGCAACAATATCCGAGTGAGAGGGATCCCAGAACCAGAGGGCAACGAAGATCTGCAAACTACCCTGCAATCCATCTTTAACAATTTATTGGGCGAACCCCCTGCGAAACACATAGAAATGGACAGAGCTCACCGGGCCCTGCGACCCAAAGGACCTGCATCGAAACCAAGAGATGTTATATGCAGAATCACCTCCTACCCTCTCAAAGAGTCTATCATGAGACAAGCTCGTATCGCACGTAAAATCGTCTTCGAAGGAACACAAATACAGCTGTACCCTGATCTGTCTTGGATCACACTGCAAAAGCGCAGACTACTGCAACCTTTATTGCAAATATTGCAATCCAAAGCAATTCCCTACAGATGGGGTTTCCCCTTCACTCTCACTGCAAAACAACAGGGAACTTCTGCTGTGTTGAGATACCCGGAAGACCTCCGAGTCTTCTGCAACACCCTGGAGATTCAACCCCCACAGCTACCAGAATGGGACTTAGTGGCCACCCCCCTGTCACCGCCTACAGTTTGGCAGAAAGTACCCTCTTCTAACCGGCCCCGAAACCCAGAAGCACCCCGCAAACCTGCCAAACACAGGAACTGATCAGTATTATTGTCTTGATATAGTTCACACTCCTTCCTACAGGACAGGACTACATTGTCATAATGATTTTTCCTGCTCGGGACTCTAAGATTGGTCAGACATGCTAGTTCAGTACCCCCCCAAATTGCCACTAAACCACAGTTTACACTGCTACTAAGGGCCTGCTAAGATCGGGCTCCGAAAGAGTAAACGCTCTACCGTTCACTTTCCACCCTCCCCTCCTGATTTTTAGTTCAGGGATTTATATAAGTGTTTTATACCGCCTTATTGGCTGCGGATCCCCGCGTGGCCCCTCTCTGCCACCCCAATCGGGCTGGCGGCGGGCGGACACTTGGAACTCCGTGTTACCTAGGCCTGTTGGCCACTTACAGTTTGATAATGTGTGCGTTTTGTCTCCACTTGGTTTTACTTAATCATCTTTTTCTTCCCCAACTCTTTTCCCTCTCTTTCCCTTTCTGTAGGAACCAAGCTCATACAGCGGTGTGGGTGAATGGTCCTGGTCTCCTCCCGGGGGGGTGCCGGCTCCGGGTTTTTGACCTCAGACCCTGGTGCATCATCACTGGGTAAGCAGACATACACCTGTCCACATGTAAACAGATGGCAAAGTTACTATCCTTAAATGTCCATGGCCTGAACTCTAACAGAAAAAGACATCTGGCACTGCGGGAGTTCAGATAATCGGGAGCAGATATTATACTAGTACAAGAGACACATTTCAATAAAGAGGGCTCGTTCGCATTCGCTTCCAGATATTTTCCACAGGTGTATCTCTCATCTAATACTCAAAAAAAAGCAGGAGTGGCCATACTACTCAAAAAGGGTATCCCCTTCACCTGCGCGAGCCATTATTCTGATCCTGGAGGCCACTTTATTATTCTACACGGACACTGGCATACACAACCTATTACGCTGTGTGCTATATACGCACCTAACACTAAACAATATAATTTTCTCTCTAAAGTATACACACGCATCTTTAAATCAGACCCCGGGGTTTTGGTGGTGGGGGGAGATTTTAATCTCACTCAATCAGCAACTGTTGATCGTCAGGTCGTGGGCCCCAGGGTGTCTCCACCAGGTGTCCTCCGAGACTCTAGATTGTTTCGACAAATCTCCAGACGATATGCGCTCTTTGATGCTTGGAGGGTCCTTCACCTGGGTGATCGGCAGTACACATTTTATTCCGCCCCCCACCGCACACACTCCCGCATAGACTACTTCTTTGTTAACAATCATACACTTAAACTTACACGAACAGCCCAAATACTCCCTATCTCGTGGTCAGACCACGCCCCTATTCTACTAGAACTAGAACTAGATAACCCCATCCGTAAATCCTATAACTGGAGGCTTAACACATTTCTTCTTCAACATCTCCCCTCCCAAGTTGAACTACATACCACCCTAAAACATTACTTCATAGAAAATACCACCCCGGACATATCGCCAACCACCCTCTGGGAAGCCCATAAGGCGGTCATACGCGGTAAATGTATAGCCTTATCCTCCGCTATGAAAAAAGACTCCCTAGCTACAAAGACAAAAACTGAACAGGATCTTAGGCTGGCCGAACGTAAACTCCAAATCACCCCCTCCATACCCATCCTTCGGAAGGTTGTTAGACTTCGCTCAATTTTAAAGGAATTCGCCCTAGGCCAGGTAGAAAAAGCACTGACAAGATTGAAGCAAGTATTCTATGACAAGGGAAACAAGGCACACTCCCTATTAGCTAACAAATTACGTGACAAGTTTCACATGCAAACGCCACATCAGATCAAAAACACATCGGGGCACATAGTCTCCCATCCCAAAGAGATTGCTAATGTCTTTGCGGACTTCTATAAACATCTATACAATAACCCAGATATACCTAGTAATCCCCCCTCACCAGACTTATCCCATAACATGCGAGCATACCTGGAACGCAGTGGAATCCCCCACTTAACACCCTCTGACCTGCTGACATTGAACACTCAGATTACAGATGAGGAAATAGAGATGACCATTAAGTCCCTTCCATCTCATAAAGCCTCGGGACCAGACGGATTCCCATACGAATACTACAAGATGTATCTCCCCATACTGCTCCCACATATGCGCAAGGTCTTCCACACCTTTCTTCACGATGCCACCATACCTCCAGACATGCAACGCTCTTTTATAACTTTAATCCCTATGCCGGAAAAAGACCCTTCCCTCTGCGCAAGTTACAGACCCATTGCATTACTGAACTCTGACCTTAAAATTTTCACCAAACTACTCTCCAACCGCCTAAACCAGATTCTCCCCTCCCTGGTCCATAAAGACCAGGTGGGGTTCGTCCCACTGCGACAGGCCGGCGACAATACCAGAAAGGTTATAGATCTAGTGGAAGTGGCGAACAGAGAGCACCAAGCAGCCCTGCTGCTAAGCTTAGACGCAGAAAAAGCGTTTGATCGCCTGGGATGGCCTTTTCTTTTTGCCACCTTAAAATTCATGGGATTTCAGGGCCCCTTCCTACAAGCCATCAGACATTTATACACCTGCCCGTTATCCCAAGTCAGGACTCCCTTTGCACTATCCCCGGTATTTTCAGTAGCAAATGGGACCAGGCAAGGGTGCCCACTTTCGCCCCTGCTATTTGCACTATGCGTTGAACCCCTTGCCGCATCCATTAGGAGTAATCCGGATATACGGGGAATATCGGTTAGAGGAAGGGAGTTTAAAATCTCCCTCTTCGCGGACGATATCATACTCACATTAACTCAACCTCACATTACTCTCCCGATTTTGCAAACAGAACTAGATCGATTTCGTGCTCTCTCAGGGTATAAGATAAACGCATCAAAATCAGAGGCCCTTCCCATCAATATCCCTCCCACGGAGGTCTCACTCTTAAAATCCAATTTTCCATTCACATGGAAGACGAATTCCCTGAAGTATCTGGGTACATGTATCACACCTAAATTTAATACGCTCTACCAAGAAAATTTTCCACCACTGTTCCGATCCATAAGATCCTCACTGATTCAATGGAAAAAACACCACATCTCACTACTAGGCCGAATAGCTTCAATAAAAATGAATATCCTCCCGAGGCTTCTATACCTCTTCCAAACACTACCCATCCCAATTCCGATCTCCCAACTGAAAAAACTCCAATCTGACCTACTGCATTATACACGGAATTACAAAAGACACAGGGTTCCGAGATCGGTGCTGATGGCGTCGCGCAATGAGGGAGGATTAGCATTCCCTAATATTACTAAATATTATTACGCAGCACAATTACGAGCAATAGCCTCATGGTACACCCACAAATCTTACAACAAATGGACAGAAATTGAAAAATTATGGATTGCTCCCATACATCCAAATAATCTGTTGTGGAGTGCGAGTGCGGACGTAGCCCCCGAACGTATGCTGGGTCCCATGTCCCATTTGAGACGGACGTGGCGTACTCTGGCCCCCAAACATGATCTTTCATCAGATAAATCGCTTCTGACCTCTTTCGTCTGTGGCCCCAAAGTGCCAGATAGTCTAACTTACCAAATGTCACATCCCTGGACGTCCCGGAATTTATTCCACTTTGGGGACCTGGTGGACCCCAGGACCAGGAAACTATTGCCGTTTGCCGAATTACAAAAAAAACATGATCTCCCTAGACAGGCATTTTACGGGTATTTACAAATCCGGCACTATGCACTCACCATAACCTCCACCCTACATTTCTCACCACCATCACCGTTTGAAACTACTATCTTGGCAGGTAACAACCAGAAGGGCCTTATATCGAGCATATACAAGATCCTGAACGTCTTCTCTGAGGATGGCCAGGGTAAACACCTGTACATGACTAAATGGGAGGGGATCCTCGGTGAGGAACTCCCCATTTCACAATGGCAGATCATATGGAATCAAACAGCAAAGAGTTCACTATGTTCTCTATACAAAGAAAATTCCTATAAAATCCTCCTGCTGTGGTACATGACCCCAGAGGTTCTCCACACCATCTTCCCCAATAGTTCCGATAGATGTTGGAGATGTCAGGGAGCAAGGGGCACCTTCATACATATATACTGGAGCTGCCCACTGTTAACTCCCTACTGGTCCACAGTCGAACAATTACTAGCACGCCTCTTGGACACACAAGTCCAGGCGACCCCAAAATTCTTCCTATTAGGCCTATCGCCACTTAAACTTCCCACTCCATATAAAAAATTGGTTCGCCACATACTAACGGCGGCAAGATGCCTTATAGCACTACATTGGAAACGTTCCTCCCCCCCCTCTGCTGAGGATCTATATGCTAGAATAAAGGATATAGAGGTGATGGAGAAGATGACAGCCAGGCTACAAGATAGACTGGAAGCACATAACAGGGTCTGGGAGCTATGGCACCTCCGGGAGGACCCACCATGAAACAGGTAACACCACCGTTGATATACCTACTATACCCCCCCTTCTACTTTCCTCTTTTCCTACTATCCCCTTCTACTCTTCTATACCATGTACACATGTGATTTTTATAAGTTACAGAGAACTAGGTTGTGATTCTGCAACCACGTTAAAGTTATAAACTTGCCAATAGACATATTAAATGACAGAAGATGACGCTCAGTTGGCACATTGCAAAGTTTAAATGTTGGAACATAGCAATTGAATACTAGCACTCTATACAGAAAATCTGCACTTTTGTAATACTGCGACATTCACCACTTGTTAATGCATAATGTACTGGAAAAACTAAATAATAATAAAAAATGTTATTTGAAAAAAAAAAAAGAATAGAAAGGATATAACCATCTTCCAAAATTCAAATTTCGAATACAATAAATTTGAATAGAAAAGAATAGAATAGAATAAACAAGTAGAAAATAATATAATTATAAAAAAAATTGAATAGTATAGAAAGAATATAATAATTTCCCAACATTTAAATAGAATCCATTTTACTGTATATTCATTCTATTCTATTCTGTTGTTTTTTTTCTATACCATTGTGTTATTTTCTATTCTACTCTATTCTTTTCTAGTCTATTCAAAATCTAATTGATTCTATTTAAATTTTGGAAAATGGTTACATTATTTCTATTATATTTTATTCTATTGTTTTTTTTTAATTCTATTCTTTTCTATTCTATTTGAATTTCAGGAGATGGTTATAATCTTTCTTTTTAATTTTATTCTTTTTTTTTAATTCTATTCTATTCCTTTCTATTCTATTCTATTCTATTCTATTCTATTCTATTCTATTCTATTCTATTCCATTTTATTCTGTTATTTTATTTCCTATCCTATTTTGTTCTGTTTTACTCTATTATATTCTACCCTTTTGTTTCCTGTTATATTCTTTTCTATTCTATTATATATATTTTTTCTATTCTATTCCTTTATTTTCTATTCTATTTTATTCTCTTCGGAAATTGGAAAACTATTTGAATTCGAAAACTTTTCTAAACTGACTCTTAAACTGATTCGAAAACATTTTGAATAAATCCGAATTCGAATTCAAATTTATTTGATTACGAATAAACAAAACGAATTCCGAAAACGAAAGAATTAAATGGATTAAACAAATTTAACTAAACAAATTTATGTAAATAACTAATCTAAACGAAACAAAACAAATTTTTTCGTTCTGCACATATCTAAAATCCTCCCGTGTAAATTGTATCTGTTTATCCGCAGCCCTCTCTTCCCTACAGCTGTTCAAAAAATCTTTGAGCCAATCACACAAGCAGGAAATTACATTTCTGGGGGAGTTCTGTTCACCAATGGTCCCCAGCGGTCCCACAGGTATTGAACATGTACACATCCATATAACTATACAATAAATACCCTACCTGGAGGTCAGCTGGATTGTCATTTTTTAACCACTTGCCAACCGGACCAATTCTGACAATTCTCACATAGATTTAAAAATCTAATCTTTTTTGCAAGAAAATGACTTAGAACCCCCAAATATTTTATATATATATATATATATATATATATATATATATATATATTTTTTTTTTTTTTTTTTTTTGTTTTTGTTTAGAAGAGGCTCCTGGGGCAGATCTACACTATGTTGTCAAAAGTATTGGGATGTCACCCTTTACACCCACATGAACTTTAATGGCATCCCAGTCTTAGTCCGTAGGGTATCAGTATTGAGTTGGCCCGCCCTTTGTAGCTATAACAGCTTCAATTCTTCTGGGAAGGCTGTCCACAAGGTTTAGGATTGTGTCTAAGGGAATGTTTGACCATTCTTCCAGAAGTGCATTTGTGAGGTCAGACACTAATGTTGGACGAGAAGGTCTGGCTCACAGTCTCCGCTCTTATTCATCCCAATGGTGTTCTGTTGGGTTGAGGTCAGGACTCTGTGCAGGCAAGTCAAGTTCCTCCACCGCAACTTACACAAGTTGGAACATGCTGAGCTTTTGACAGAAAGGGAGGTGGCAGCAGGTGAATACATCAGGTCTTCGGGTATGCCTACTCTGCCAGCTGATGTAGGAGACTCCCTTGAGTCGGACATCACCCCTGAAGAACTCTCACTAGCCTTGGCTCAAACGAAGCCAAGGAAGGCACCTGGGCCGGATGGCTTCACCCTGACCTACTACCAGACCTTTGGGTCTAACTTATCGACACACTTTCTGAAAGCCTACAACGCATTAAAAGAGGGGGGCATCAATATGGTAGACTCCCTACGGGTATTTATTTCTTTGATCCCAAAAGAGGGGAAAGATTCTAGCCACTGCAGTAATTACTGCCCGATTGCTCTACTAAACGTGGATCTTAAATTGTTCTCCAAAACTCTGGCTAACAGAATACTGCCACATATCCCACATTTGATCCATTTTGATCAGGCAGGGTTCGTGCCGCTGAGGGAGACGAGGGACAATACCATAAGAGTCCTCAACCTTATTCATGAAGCGCGGTCCGTCAAGAAGCCTTTTCTGCTACTTTCTACAGATGCAGAGAAGGCTTTTGACAGGGTGGCCTGGCATTTTATGCAGGCCACTCTGGAACATATTGGTGTTGGTACAAACATGAGAGGCTGGATATCGTCTCTCTACTCGGCTCCCTCGGCGGCGGTAAGGGTCAATGAGTGGCGGTCGGACTTTTTTGACATTTCTAACGGGACGAGACAGGGGTGTCCCCTGTCTCCACTGGTTTTTATTTTGACTCTTGAGCCGTTCCTGTGTAGCGTCCGTGGGAATCCCAATATAACTGGGATCACGAAGTCCTCTGGACATCACAAAATTGCGGCCTTCGCTGACGATCTAATTTTCTTCGTCTCCAATCCACGAATCTCATTACCGAACATCTTGGCAGCTCTATGATTGTATGGCGAAGTCTCAAATTTCAAGGTCAACTGTGCCAAGTCCGCAGTGTTGAATATCACAATACCAGCCACGGAAGCAGTAAATATGAGCAAATCCTTCCCGTTTCAATGGGCGGAGAAATCTATCCGCTACCTGGGGGTGGACATCACTCCGGACTTGGCGCACCTGTACACATGTAACTTCCAACCCTTACTCCAGAGACTTAAAATAGACCTTCAGACTTGGCACAAACTCACTTTGACCTGGTTTGGGCGATGCAACGCCCTGAAAATGACAGCCCTACCCCGGGTTTTATATATACTTCAGACATTACCGATAAAATTACCAATGACCTTCTTCAAGCAAATACAGTCCATTGTGAGGGAGTTTATCTGGTCTCATAAATCCCCCAGAATAAATATGCAAACACTGTCCAGACCCAAGGAGAGGGGGGCATCGGTCTCTCAGACATCTCCCGGTATTACCGAGCTGTACAACTTGCCAGGATTGTTGATTGGCATTGCAACAAGGATTCAAAACAATGGGTGGGAATGGAAATTGAGGACTCCTCTATCCCCTTGCTCTCATCCCCGTGGCTCTTGTCCCCACTCCCAGAAGACCAGAAAACCCACCCGCTAATAGGAGCTACCCTTAAGGTAGCGAGGAAAATATTCCGTAATACGGATATATCACCGTTACCTTCCCCATTGACACCTATCATAGGTAACCCAGATTTTACTCCCGGACTTACAAGCCGTAGACTGAGACAATTAATTACTTATGAGAAACAGTCTCTGGGTGAGGTTTGGCCCCAGGGGGAGCTGCCATCTTCTTCCACCATCTCTAGACTTACAGAACCTCCGTTAGACAGCCTCAGTACCATCCAGCTTAGACACTTTTTGCAGACCCTTCAGAAGGCTCCCTATGTCCCACGGAGCCACACCCCTCTGGAATCTCTGTGTAAATCGGGGGAACCGATAAGACACGCAATCTCATTTCTATATAGCCTCCTCACTACTCAGGGAGAGGACAAGACGCCAGAGTTTCTATTGAAGTAGGAAAGAGACCTAGAGACTCAGTTTACCACACAACAAAGGGAGAAGATCTTGGCTTTGGCTCACAAGTCCTCGATTGTGAGTCATTATCAAGAATCGGGATACAAAATCCTGACCAGGTGGTATAGAGTCCCATATATGTTACACAAAATGAACCCTACGCTCTCGGATAGGTGTTGGAGGTGTGGCACAGAAGTAGGAAATATGCTACATGTCTTTTGGTCGTGTCCGGTCCTGAAACCCTTTTGGGAGGAGGTGACTTCGACCATTCAAAGTTTGACCTCGGTCGAACTTAAAGACAACCCAGCTGCATGCCTTCTACACCTAACCACCAGACCTACTAGTAAATGCAAGAAAACTTTGACAATGCAACTCCTGAACGCAGCGAGAGCCTGTATTCCCGTGTTATGGCGGGATCCCCTCCCACCTACTAGGGCCCTGTGGTACTCGAAAGTAAACTGTATTCTACGTATGGAGGAACTGACTGCAACTCTACAAAACAAGGAGGAACAATTTATGGATAAGTGGAGACCCTGGAGGTATTTTGTTGGTACTAACGCATATCTTCAGGAGTTGACACAAGCACAAACTCAACCTACTTGAGAGGACATCCCCGTAGGTATTACTAAAACAGACACCTGTACTTGCCCCTTTGGGGCCTGGCAGGTGGGTCCGATGGGGGGACGGTGTCGCAGCCATGCCATTCCAACCCCCTTCTTTGACCCAATCTCCCCCTCCCCCCTAAGCCCTTCCTGTCCTTCCTTCCCCCGCTTTCCCTCTGATTCTTTACCATACCCCCTTTTCTCTGTTCTTTTGTACTGATAAGCTCACCAGGTAGCCATGGTGACGGCGTTAACGAATTAACGAGAACATGTTATTCACGGTGAGCAGGAAACACATGCTCGTATAGCATTAGACACATCTGTCTTAAAATATTTTAAGCATTACATTATACATCAATACTGTTTAAGATCTGTTCAAGGTTTATACAAGGAGGCCCATTTGTAGGCTACCTTGCTTTATTATGTTTAGGAATGATGTATAGTTGGCTGGAACACACATGTATTACCCCACTTGTTTGGTGGACAACCGGATCTGGGTCTACGGTCTCAATCTACTGTATCCTAAACATGTTAATGTATGAAAATGTATGACCTGTTTTATACTGGACTATGTATCCATGCCTTCTTTATAATAAAATAAAGGAATTTAAAAAAAAAAGTTCCTCCACCGCAAACTCGCGCATCCATGTCTTTATGGATCTTTTTTTATGCACTGGTCCAAATCGTTTGGTGGAGGGGGGATTATGGTGTGGAGTTGTTTTTCAGGGGTTGGGCTTGGCCCCTTAGTTCCAGTGAAGGGAACTCTTAAGGCATCAGCATACCAAGACATTTTGGACAATTTCATGCCCCCAACTTTGTGGGAACAGTTTGGGGATGGCCCCTTCCCGTTCCAACATGACTGCGCACCAGTGCACAAAGCAAATAATAATTACAAAAATGTAAAGTGCCCCCATCCCACCTTGCTTCACAAAGGTGAAATGTACATTTTTATATCTGGCCCATTTCCTGTAAGGCCTTCCTGAACCCGATATGCCTAAACACTCCACTAAATCACGACTTGACTGCGGGCAGATGCCTAATGGTGTTAAAGTAGTGACAATCTATGGTACAGTCTCAAACAGACTTGCGTAGACATGGAATGCCTTACAGCCAGATTGAATAATTCACTATATACTGTACATATAATAAGACTTGGTTTCCATGGAACCTCAGAACTGCCTTCTGATATCTATATCTCACCATGACATCTACCATTTATCACCACTTGACAGAGGGTTTGCTTAGTCTGGCAGGATAGGGTGGGAATACCATCCTGTCTTTCTTTCACCCACCCCTCCTCCATCCCACTTCCTATATTCCCTTTTTTCTAGAATACCATTTAGATCGTCCTTGAACTCTCTGGTGCACCAAACCATGATCAGAATAACTGTATTCTCAAGTAACCTTTCGCTTAATACAACTAGATATGGAACTTCAACGAAGGTACAATGTAGGCAAGCTTTTATTACGTATTGTATAATAATTTTACAACTAGGTGTTTTTGTTCTATTTTCATTTTTATACTGTGCAACCTTGGAATTTTGTAATATAATACATTATTTCTATATTTACCATATACTATTCATACCACTATGTCCTCTCTTTATCCGAGACCACATGCCAAGATTTCATCATATCATGCAGCCAATTTTAGTGAAAACGATGGCCAGTTGATAGCAAATCCATAGGTAATTCCAGAAATAAAACGATAATTCTCTCACTCTACAAGACTCTGGTCCGGCCGCACCTAGAGTATGCTGTCCAGTTCTGGGCGCCAGTCCTCGGGAAGGATGTGCTGGAAATGGAGCGAGTACAAAGAAGGGCAACAAAGCTAATAAAGGGACTGGAGGATATTAGTTATGAGGAAAGGTTGCGAGCACTGAACTTATTCTCTCTGGAGATGAGACGCTTGACAGAGGATATGATTTAAATTTATGAATACCGTACTGGTGACCCCACAATAGGGATAAAACTTTTTTGCGAAAGGGGGTTTAACAAGACACGTGGCCACTCATTAAAATTAGAGGAAAAGAGATTTAACCTTAAACTACGTAGAAGGTTCTTTGCTGTAAGAGCGGCAAGGATGTGGAATTCCCTTCCACAGGCGGTGGTCTCAGCAGGGAGCATCGATAGCTTCAAGAAACTATTAGATAGGCACCTGAATGACCACAACATACAGGGATATACAATGTAATACTGACATATAATCACACACATAGGT
This sequence comes from Aquarana catesbeiana, assembly GCF_042186555.1. Lineage (NCBI taxonomy): Eukaryota > Metazoa > Chordata > Amphibia > Anura > Ranidae > Aquarana > Aquarana catesbeiana. The sequence goes on along the minus strand of NC_133328.1, from coordinate 613,434,706 downwards.
TGGACTTGATGGACTTGTGTCTTTTTTCAACCTCACCTACTATGTAACTATGTAACTATGTAAAACCACATATATCAAAGAATAAAAAAACAAGCCAACATAGTGAAGCCCATTTAACTGTTCCTCTTTTATTAAAAGTAGTAAAAAGTACCTTATGGCAGATTGTAGTCATACAAAACAAAGAGTTCCAGCAGACTTTCAGCTTGATTTCCATGGAAACATGCTCTGACGAAGCTTGGTAACAAGTGAAACGCGTAAGCGTCTAGCCAACACACTGGGGGGACATCGGGCTCCGCACCCAGACCATGATCCACCTCTGACTGCACTGGATTACTCCACTTGATGTGAACCTACTGATGTGAACCATCCAGCTACTCCAGGGATAGAGGTCTCCCTTCAATTACCGGACACACTAGTCTGGAATTTGGACTCTTAGGCATACCGTACATCCTAACCGGAAGGTAAAATCTGCTGTCAGCAACACAAGACTACCTGGAATGAACACTCCTCCCATGGAGCTATCGTGGTAATCGGGACTGTCTACGGGCTCTGCATCCATCTATGAAAGACGTCAAATGGTGAGCTGCTTACTACTTCAATATACAGGAGGTATACTTATTACTGCTCTTTACTGTTTGTTTCCTTGACGAGACGCAAGCCCGCTGTTTGATTCCTGAGGCTTATTTGTATCATAAACTCTAATGCTGTCCAGTTGGTTGCCTTTGAGCTAATTTCCCCAGCTATTACATCTATGGAACTTTGGTCCAGTCATAAGCACTCGCACCTTTTCTATTTGACATATGCCTGTGGGACTGCAGTTTATTAATTACCTTAGCCCCATTGAGGAAATACAAACCATAACATATGGTAGACCCCGGTCTCAGACATCAGGCAATATATGTGTGTGTATATGAGTGACTGAGGTGTATGGAGTGAATCGGTGGCCACCAGTGTTCTATAGGACTGCTGTCCTATTTTTAGTTCATGCTTTGGAGATAGGTATTTTTTGATAATTTGGGATAATCAATAAAGATATTTAGTTACATATCTAATTGTCCTTGAATTGAACTGCTTTTGGAATTCCTTTCCTGCCTTTCTTTATATGTAGACTTTCAGCTTGTGGGTTGGCAAAGCCGTGAGTAACGGCAAAGCGTGTGTGATGTCGTCAGCGTCAGGCCAAATCCCGACGTGTTTCGTCTATAATGACTTCCTCTGGGAGCAGGTTGATCTTTGTTCAGTTTATTGCAAAGTCTCAGTATAATTAAAACCATAGAATCGCACTAAACATATGAAAAATAATGAAATGAGTGTGTTCTCATGTACCAACCAATTAAGTAAATGGTCATATATATCTAAAAATTATTAAATCATGTGAGTGTAGAACAAAATATGATAAAAAAATGTACAATTGAAAATAGACACCCCACCTCTATTGGGTTGGATTGTCAAAACAAAAGTCTTGTGGCAGTATAATGAGCAAAATATATAGCCACATATAGTGTCCAAAAAGCCTAAACGGCAGTATCACCCGTGACTGAAAAAGTCCAACCATACACGGTGTGATTTTGCAAATAGTGAATGAAGCTAGTAAGGGAATCCACCACCGGTAAGTAAGGGGTTACTGCTTACCAGAAGCCCACGATCCCCCACTACAGAGGATCAAGGGAAGCCTGCATATTGAAAATCTTGCAGAACACATCAGGTAGATCAGCTGTCCTCAGTGGAGCAGGGATAATGCTACGATCTCCAAAACACCCCAGCGAGACTCCTGACACTCAAACTCTCCTCGTGGTATTTAAAAACCATGGATGGATATGCATGGCATGGAAAGAAATAAATGCTCCATAGTGTAAAACCTTCTTAATTTATTAGATAAGAAAATAAAAATATTACACTTACATAGGAAGCAGAAAAACAAACAAAAAGTGTCGGTGCACCGGCCGGTAGCACACAGACCAACCCGTCCTGCTGGAATGAACACAAGATGACGTCACTCCGCCCTACGCGTTTCGTAATGGGTTACTGTCACAAGACTTTTGTTTTGACAATCCCACCCAATAGAGGTGGGGTGTCTATTTTCAATTGTTTATTTCTTTATCATATTTTGTTCTACACTCACATGATTTAATAATTTTTGGATATATATGACCATTCACTTAATTGGTTGGTACATGAGAACACACTCATTTCATTATTTTTCATATGTTTAGCACGATTCTATGGTTTTAATTTTTTGTGCACTGTATTTATGTTATGCAGGAGAATTGCTGCTGTTATCACTCATATATTCACTTGTAAGTTTTGGGTGGGTTATATGTTTGTTCACTTTTATTTACTTAGCGCAGTTTGAATTTTCTTTTCCTCGGTATATTTGTCCACGTATCACAGGTCCTGTGTCTACTCTTGTCCTGACAAACCGCAATACATTCATCTGGCATGCTGACAAGCAGTATACAGTATCACAAGGTGCTATGTGTACAATATACAATGACAGTACATGATGACACAGCAGTGTGGAGAAGATCGTGTTATGGCAAGATCGCAACCTGAAAATAAAAGTGTGCAAAAAAAAACCTTTTCCAGAGATCTGACATTATAGGATTACGTTTCTAGATTAGTCGAGAGTTTAAATAAATTGAATACTACAATACTGTCTCCGGCAATTAAGCAGTTTGTGTGTTCTACCAACAAAAAGATGTGAATCTTTAATGATCAGAATTTGCAGTTTTCACACATGTTAAATAGTTTCATTACACCTAAAAACAACTCATGCATGGCTTATCGCTCATTCTTATACAAGACATCCCCAGGTGGTGGCATGTCATTAAACATTTACTGCACACTTCGCTGTGTTTATTGATTAAAAAAAAAAATTGCAGATCAGCGACATACAGTATGTTACAAAGATACAATATTTCTTTAAAGGGAATGTAATGTCAATTTGTTATAATTTTTGGATCTTAATGTAAAAAAGACCATTTGATGTAAGGCCTCTACTGTCTTCTGCACATTTTTATTGGCCAGTGAGGCAACCCGTGATAGCGCTGAGCAGGGCTGGCGCTATCGTTAGGGCGAACTAGGCAGCCGCCTAGGGCGCAACCATCTTGGGCACAGCCACGGCTGCTGGTTCGTCCCGCTTTCCCTGTTGGCTTCTGTGTCTGGAGCTCGGTATGCTGCTGCCCTGCCCTCTTTCAATGTGACCTGCAGTTGGTTAGTGTACCGATCAGGCTCGTTTATCAATGTGGGGGTGATTATGGATGGTTCTGCATATGTCAGCGAGGGGAAGGAGCTCGCCATAGCTCCTGTAGTCACTGAAGGAAAGGAAGAAGGGATCCCTTGTGCCACACATCCATGGAGTTATGTGATGGTAATTAGAGAGACAACCTCAGCCTGGTCTCCCACCATTCCATGACCCAACGCATTTCACTCCTCCCCCGAGCTTAGATCCCCATGACTAAGCGCCGGGGTGGAGTGAAACGCATTTGGGGCATGGCCTGGTGGGAGCCCAGGCTGAGGTTGTCCCTCTTATCACCATCGCATAATTCCATGGATGTGCGGCACAAGGGATCCCTTCTTCCTTTCCTTCACTGCCCTCTTTCAGGTGTGAATGGGGAGCAGGTGTGTTAAATTTGGTGTTATCGTTCTCACTCACTCATACTGGTCACTGGAAGTTCAACATGGCACCTCATGGCAAAGAACTCTCTGAGGATCAGAAAAAAAGAACTGTTGCTCTACATATAGATGGCCTAGGCTATAAGAAGATTGCCAAGACCCTGAATCTGAGCTGCTGCACAGTGGCCAAGACCATACAGCGGTTTAACAGGACAGGTTCCACTCAGAACAGGCCTCACCATGGTTGACCAAAGAAGATGAGTACACGTGCTCAGCATCATATCCAGAGGTTGTCTTTGGGAAATAGACGTATGAGTGCTGCCAGTATTGCTGCAGAGGTTGAAGGGGTGGGGGGGGGTCAGCCTGTCAGTGCTCAGACCGTACGCTGCACGCTGCATCAAATTGGTCTGCATGGCTGTCGACCCAAAAGGAAGCCTCTTCTAAAGATGATGCACAAGAGAGCCTGCAAACAGTTTGCTGAAGACAAGCAGACTAAGGATATGGATTACTGGAACCATATCCTGTGGTCTGATGAGACCAAGATAAACTTTTTGGTTCAGATGGTGTCAAGCGTTTGTGGTGGCAACCAGGTGAGGAGTAGGGATGAGCCGAACACCCCCAGTTTGGTTCGCACCAGAACATGCGAACAGACAAAAAAATTGTGCGAACATGCAAACACCGTTAAAGTCTATGGGACTCGACCGTGAAAAATCAAAAATGTAATTCTAAAGGCTTATATGCAAGTTATTGCCATAAAAAGTGTTTGGGGATGGTGTCTAACGTGTGTGGCGGCAACCAGGTAAGGAGTATAAAGACTTGTCTACAGTCTTGCCTACAGTCAAGCATGGTGGTGGGAGTGTCATGATCTGGGGCTGCATGAGTGCTACCAGCACTGGGGAGCTACAGTTCATTGAGGGAAAACTGAATTCCAACATGTACTGTGACATACTGAAGCAGAGCATGATCCCCTCCCTTTGAAGACTGGGCCGCAGGGCAGTATTCCAACATGATAACGACTCCAAACATACCTACAAGACGACCACTGCCTTGCTAAAGTAGCGGAGGGTAAAGGTGATGGACTGGCCAAGCATGTCTCCAGACCTAAACTCTTTTGAGCATCTGTTGGGCAACCTGAAACGGAAGGTGGGGGAGTGCAAGGTCTCTAACATCCACCAGCTCCGTGATGTCATCATGGAGGAGTGGAGGAGGACTTCAGTGGCAACCTGTGAAGCTCTGGTGAAATCCATGCCCAAGAGGGTTAAGACAGTGCTGGAAACTAAAGGTGGGCACACAAAATATTGACACTTTGGGCCCAATTTGGACATTTTCACTTAGGGGTGTACTCACTTTTTTTGCCAGCGGTTTAGACATTAATGGCTGTGTGTTGAGTTATTTTGAGGGGACAGCAAATTTACACTGTTATAAAAGCTGTACACTCACTACTTTACATTGTAGCAAAGTGTCATTTCTTCAGTGTTGTCACATGAAAAGATATAATAAAGATATAATAAAATATTTACAAAAATGTGAGGGGTGTACTCACTTTTGTGAGATACTGTATAGGGCAGCTTGGCAGGTCATTTGGCCATGGGCGCAAACTAGTCTAGCGCAGGCCCCGGCGCTGAGCCAATAGGAATATGAGGGCCGGAGTAGGTGAGCATGCTTTGACAAGCAGCAAAAGTTCCTAAAAGCACTTGGATCCACAATGTTGTCTCAAATACGCACGTGGTCACTGGTGAATCCACTACTTGTATGGGACTGATACTCATGTAAATCACACATAGTTGTTGTCTAAGCTCAATGTTTATTGATAAGGATAAAGGTTTAAAACAATGCCAGTGCCAGAGGTGAGTGTGATCAGTGGCTAACCTGTACTTCACTGGAAAAGGTCCGGGATGTGTCTCACTGGAGATGGATGGCAGCGATGGTGACCAGCTAACCAGAAGATGACTGCCTGGTGACCAGAGGGGTTGATCTGCCACATTGTGGGGACACGCAGTAAACCGGGACCAGGAGAAGGTTGTTACCAATCCGTGACTTTGAGGGAGGAAGGCATCCTTGTCTGGCCTCTAGCGATGACGTTACTCGCTAAGCCTAGGAGGAAGACGATGGTGAACCGCACGCCTGAAGCGCTTGGATGGCAAGCTAATGCCAATGGTCCTTTTACACTGACTACATGTTTCGCACGCCTGAGCTTTGTCAAGTATTGGATTCACCAGTGACCACATGCCTTTTTGAGACAACATTGTGGATCCAAGCGCTTTTATAAAACTTTTGCTGCTTGTTTATATGTTCTACTCTCCCACGGAGTGTTTCCTAGCTATGATCTACAATTGACAATGGCTTATGCTTTTCACATAGCAATTTGTTGCTCTTCAGTAAGCGCCTGATTTCTTTTGCAGCTTTTTTTTTTTACTGAGCATGCTTTGAGCCTACCTGTAAATGTTTGGGTTTGTTTATTCAGAAAGGCCTGGTATTCAGGTGTAGGGGAGCCCTGCAATCTATAACCGCAAACACATCAACTTTGTGTAGCGCTGGTAGATTTTTAATCTACCGCTGATAGGTAAATCTAGTGGGTTACTTGTTAGGTGAGGTTAGGTTTGCCTCTGTTCCAGCTTGGCTGAGTTGCGTGTAGTTCCACACTGTGCCGGTGGGTGTCGTTGTCACCATGGGCTGGTGTTGGAAAGGCAACGTGTTGAAGCGAATGAGTGCTCCTCTGTCCCGGGGACAACTCGGTGGAGGTGGTCCTCCGAGTTGCATTCTGGGAGAGGGTATTTATGGGACAGACGCCATGTTTAGGGGTCCATTTTCAGCCACCTGCTGGCCCTCCTGGCCGTCAGGTATGCGATAGGAATACCACCTCGTGGTCTTCCGTGTGGGTGGGCCCAGAAGCCTGTCTGGGGCCTACCACAGCAGCAGAGGAACGGTCCTGAGCTGTCTATCCTAAAGGGAAGAAGCTGGACAACAGAGGAGATCCCAGGGGAGGACCCGTCATGGAAGGATCATGCAGAGTGCTGGTCTGGAGAGGGGCCTGGTGACTCGGTTGGAGGACGTATCCTGAAGTAGTCTTACTGCATAGTACTGCCGGGTTGGCTTAAAGCTTCAAGTACTGTGTCTGACATTCATCGCAAAACTGTGGCAGAGGATCGTACAGGTTTTATTCCAAACAAGTCTGTGGCAGAGACTTTTGTTCGTGCTACATACTGGCTGCTAGACCAGTGAGAGAGGTCTATCCAGGCGGGCAAAGATTGAATCCCATGAGGGGAGTACAACCAACTACAAGTGTTCAATTCCAAATAATATTCTTAAGAATTCTTAAGATTACTAAAGAAAGGTATTTGAGCTTCCCTGCAGCTTTCCTTCTGCCTCTTTCCTGCTACTTCCTTTATTGCTTGTTCAATAAAGCATTGGAAAACATACTCAAGTGTTTGATGCCCACATCGTCCAGAGGTAAACTCAACGGGACCCTAGACCCGGTGCCGGTGGAACAAAGGTAGCAAGAGTGAAGGTAACAGCCCGCTTTAAACCAGCAACTCCACCGAGAGTTATTGCTACATTTGTGTGCAGCAAATACCTTTGCAAACACAGAGTTGACCTTGTAATAGTAAGAGTGACATCATCATTGTGCTATACATAGCCTGTGCAAGAAGCAGGGCTGTGGGAGGGGCCCAACAGGCTCCACCCACTACAGGCTGCCTGCAGAAAACTACAGGAGGGGGTGGAGACAAGGCCAGTCAGCCTGCACAACGTGTTGAGATCAGATGTGAGCGGTCTTTATTACAGGAAGGAAAAGTCTCACACTGGATTACTGCACAGAAGAAGTACACAAAGCACACCAAGATTCAAGGAAGAACACACAACTCTTGTATTTAGATGATATTTGTTCATCTTGAAGTTCAGCTTTAAGCCCCCGATTCCGCTGAATCCGACTTTGAAATCGCGCGACTTCACTTGAAGGTCAGTGTGACTTCAGGTGTGACTTGACTGACATCTTTGCAAATTCATGCACAGATGTCTATGCAAGTCGCACCTGAAATCGCAAAAAAATTGTGCAGGAACCTTTTTTTCCAATCGGTGCAGCACCGCCAAGTCAGAGTCACATGGATTTAAACAGTTCCATTGCCAGCAATAAGGGGCGACTTGTTGTGCGATTTAGACTTGTCAAATCGCATGACAAGTCGCACCGCTGTGCACGTGGGTTAAATGTGTTTTCTTGGGTTTAGATCAACTGTAAAATATCTGCTTACTCAAACTTTATTTTTTACATTTTATTATAGCCAAAATCATTAATTCAATATAGTAACATAGTAAAGATCTGTAAGAATGTTCTATAGGAAAGAGTGCCCTCACATTTTTTTTTTTTTAAAGCCATACAGTATATAAACAGCCACACAAACAAGAGATACAAATCTGTACATTACAAAACACGTTTTAAAAGGTCTGCTAACTCAAACAGCCCTGACAGGTGAATGGAAGTTACATGAAACGAATGATTGCAAATATGTTCATTTGTTCTGTTGCATATTTTAAGACATCTGTAAATCAATGTGATTTATGTCGGCTTTGTAACATTATCAGCAGTTGGCTTTGTTCGTTCTTGTTAAAAAAAAAAAAAAAATGTTAACCATGTTAAGGCTTTCCTCTGTCTTTGAATCATTCCTCAGTTCAGTCGTGGGGAAGAAAAAAGTAAAAGCAAAGATTACACCATTCCGGTAAGACTTGCTTGGCCGGCCTGTAAGAAAACCGTTCATCACTCTCACTATTGACATTTCACATGTGACAACAGTGATTTTATCATCTCGTTTTCCTGTTTCCACGGCTGAGAATAAATAGTTTTACCTTTTTTTTTGCTGTTTTAGGTCAGGCGTAGAAGATCAAACATGTTGGTGGTGTTGTGTTCTCTTCTGGGATTACGAAATGGTGGACGTCAAGTTAAAAGTTAGTTCCACCACATTTATCAGGAATGCACTAAAATGCGCTCTTTCTGGTGACTTACCAAATACCTCCTTGGCCAACCTGTTCCCCTCGACCCGGTCCATTTTCTCCTGGGGCAGATCTACACTATGTTGTCAAAAGTATTGGGACGTCACCCTTTACATGCACATGAAATTTAATGGCATCCCAGCCTTATTCCCCGTACACACGGTCGTTCATTGATCGGACATTCCGACAACAAAATCCTAGGATTTTTTCCGACGGGTGTTGGCTCAAACTTGTCTTGCATACACACGGTCACACAAAGTTGTCGGAAAATCCGATCATTCTGAACGCGGTGACGTAAAACACGTACGTTGGGACTATAAACAGGGCAGTAGCCAATAGCTTTCATCTCTTTATTTATTCTGAGCATGCGTGGCACTTTGTGCGTCGGATTTGTGCACACACTATCGGAAATTCCGACAACGGATTTTGTTGTCGGAAAATTTTATAGCCTGCTCTCAAAATTTGTGTGTCGGAAAATCCGATGGAAAATGTGTTATGGAGCCTACACACGGTCGGAATTTCCGACAACAAGGTCCTTTCACACATTTTCCTTCGGAAAATCCGACCGTGTGTACGGGGCATTAGTCCGTAGAGTTCAATATTGAGTTTGTCCATTCTTTGCAGCTATAATAGCTTCAACTCCTCTGGGAAGGCTGTCCACAAGTTTTAGGAGTGTGTCTATGGGAATGTTTGACCATTTTTCCAGAAGCGCATTTGTGAGGTCAGACACTGATTTTGGACGAGACGGTCTGGCTTACAGTCTCTGCTCTAATTAATCCCAAAGGTGTTCTATCGGGTTGAGGTCAGGACTCTGTGTAGGCTAGTCAAGTTCCTCCTCCCCAAACTCACTCATCCATGTCTTTATGGACCTTGTTTTGTGCACTGGTCCAAATCATTTGGTGGAGGGGGATTATGGTGTGGTGTTGTTTATCAGGGGTTGGGCTTGGCCCCTTAGATCCAGTGAAGGAAACTCTTAAGGCGTCATCATACCAAGACATTTTGGACAATTTCACGCTCCCAACTTTGTGGGAACAGTTTGGGGATGGCCCCTTCCTGTTCCAACATGACTGCGCACCAGTGCACAAAGCAAATAATAATTTAAAAAAATGTAAAGTGCCCCCATCCCACCTTGCTTCACAAAGGTGATAGGTACATTTTTAAATCTGGCCCATTTCCTGTTAGGCCTTCCTGAACCCGATATGCCTAAACACTCCAATAAATTACTGAATCACGACTTGACTGCGGGCAGATGCCTAATGGTGTTAAAGCAGTGACAATCTATGGTACAGTCTCAAACAAACTTGCATAAACATGGAATGCCTTACAGCCAGATTGAATAATTCACTATATACTGTACATATAATAAGACTTGGTTTCCATGGAACCTCAGAACTGCCTTCTGATATCTATATCTCACCATGACATCTACCATTTATCACCACTTGACAGAGGGTTTGCTTAGTCTGGCAGGATAGGGTGGGAATACCATCCTCTCTTTCTTTCACCCACCCCTCCTCCATCCCACTTCCTATATCCCCCTTTTTCTAGATACCATTTAGATCGTCCTTGAACTCTCTGGTGCACCAAACCATGATCAGAATAACTGTATTCTCAAGTAACCTTTCGCTTAATGCAACCAGATATGGAACTTCAACAAAGGTACAATGTAGACAAGCTTTTGGTATGTATTGTATAATAATTTTACAATTAGATGTTTTTGTTCTATTTTCCTTTTTACTGTGCTTTTACAACCTTGGCATTTTGTAATATAATACATTATTTCTATATTTACCATATACTATTCATACCACTATGTCCTCTCTTTATCCAAGACCAAATGCCAAGATTTCATCATATCGTACAGCAAATTTTAGTGAGCTTTTAATGTGTCACATATGGATTTTCATAAAAATATGGTGTTTTATATATTACAATAATAAAATGGTATGAAAGCATTAACAGTATAGTAGTAGAAAACAAAATCTCACAATATAAATCATATCCCAACTATCTATAATATTCTGAGGAAGAAAAAAACATCTTTCCAGAATATGTTGATGGTCACAAATTAGTCGGATAGTATATCCCAGATTAAATTTGCTTCTTTATGTACAGAAGATCTCTATAAATACCATAAGTACAATGTAACAATACTAGCGTACAACAATACCTTCACATTACAGCACTTTCTCAATATATAATTATCCACTTACCAGTGATGTCAATCTCAGGCTAAATACATTTCAAAGGAGACTGCAGGAGGTTATGCATTGTATACAATATTTCAAATAAGAACCAACATTTAAAATAAGTTTGTCCCAGAAATAGCAAAACTACATAAATGGGGGAAGGAATTGGGCATAGGAAAAAAGCATGTAATTGGTAAGGCTCACTGCTGTGAGGGGCTGGAGGGAAGTCCAATTTGTTAGTTACTGACTAGTTGAAAAGTTCTTCCACCCACCTACCTTTATTTGTTCAGCACCTGAGCAGTTACATTATCATGGCAGCCAGGCAGGTAGGGGACCTTGGTTGAATCACAGGATGTTTTTGGTAATGGGACCATGTCAGTCAGTATGGAGGCCTTTTGTGTTTTAGAGGTCCATCAGGGTCTGGTCTTTTGGTTCTTGGTTTTCATTAGGAGGACCTCAAGCTGGTGATGTATGACTGGGAGCAAAGTTTGGGTACAATTCACTTTGAACAGCTTGGAACCAAAGACCTCATTCCTGGTTATTGCAACTGTGGGTCTGGTCTTTTGGTTCTTGGTTTTCATTAGGAGGTCCTCAAGCTGGTAATCTACGACTGGGAGAAAAGTTTGGGTACAGTTCACTTTGAACAGCTAAAGCTTGGAACCAAATGCCTCATTCCTAGTTATTGCAACTGTTTCTGTTCCAATTGTGATGCTTACCTAATTATTATAGTTAATAAAGTGGCTGCTGTGTCCAAATAAATCTGTGTCAGTTTAGTGTTTTTAGTTTTGTAAAGTTTTAGGCGGTAGGATGGGCCTTTTTTTGGCAAACCCTTTACGTCTGGGATGTACCTTGTGGAAAGAATTTGTTAAAGCTTTGTAGGAAGGCTACAGGAACCTCCTGGAATATAGCTTGGTGGACATGCCTGGCTGCTGAAAAGCATGGGCACCAATCCTTAGAAATACCAATAATGAATGAAAGAGTGGACTTCACCCAATAAAGAGCTGGAAGCTGATTATGCTATAATGTGCAAGGCCAAAACTTGAATGGATTGTTAGTCCTGGAGAAAGCAGAGCTTGGAAGAAGGACTACATTACCAAGGGAAGAATTCGGGCATAGGAAGGGGTTAAGAAGTGTGGTGAGAAAGGCTTACCTTTGGAAGTCAGTAAAACTAGGTAGGGAGGAGCTTCAGTGGGTTCTTCAAAGGGTGGGTCTATGTACACCCATCCCAGAAGTGTCTACAGTTTTAAAAAAAAATATTTTTTGTTGGAGGTCATTTTTCATGGCAACCAAGTGGGTTGAAAGTCTTTAGCATTGGGAAATCAGTAGAATGCTTTGGTTAAAGAGGCACTTCTGATGGTCCATGAGCTGGTGAGGTGCAGCTGAAGACAGGCTGGCATAGTACAGTTCACTCTAAAACACATTTAAAACATATAAGACCCTCTTCCTAGTTACTTCATTTTTAAAATGTGATTTTAGTATTGTATGATATTGTTATTTATAGTTTCATAAAATGGCTGCTGTGGCCAAATAAATCCATCCCACTCAGTCTGTGTTTCTATTGGGAAAAATTCTGATGAAAGATCCAGTATCAAGGAATCCTTAAGTTATAAGTTATAAGCATTCCAAAAAGACATCAAATTTTGTGCTGGTCACAAATGAAATGCGATCACTGAATGGATTAACCAAAGGCTCCAAAGGGCATAAAGCACTCAATATTCGAATGCTGGCAAGGTAGAACTCCACAATTAAGCTGTAGGTGGATATTTGCTAGAATGATTATGAGTAGACAAATTAGCATTATTCTTGCCTCTTCTATACTTTTGTAGGGGCTCCTAATTCCCAACTCTATTAGCAGCAATTGCCAATGGCTGATATATTTCAACCCACGGAACCCCCCCAACGCATATGCCATTCTACCATCAACATTGGCTCCCCCTCAATACAGCTCCAGAGACCTTTCATTAATGAAATATAGGCTATCTTTTGTGTGAAATACTACAGTTTATTGGGCGCTATGCCTCTACACACATAAACATCAAGAAATATTTTTAAACTTACTATGCATGTCGTCTCCTACTACATATTGTATAGCCCTTTGTGGTGGAGGTGGGCCCAAATATAGCTTGTGACATTATAGCGCAAGAGGAGTGCTATAAAATATATAACCAAAGGTGCGGTTCAGCCTTTATTGAGCCCTAGATAAATTTCCATGTCACTTGTCTTGCAATTGCCTCTTAAGAAAAGTAAATCAGGGTAGAACTGGGAACAAACACAAAACTATTTTGGCATGCTGTTAAGGAAATTAATTGGAAGATTAGCATCACAGTCAATCAATTCTGCGGCTATGTAAAGTTAGGTACTAACTTCAGACACTTAGCTTACCACAAGGTTGCAAGAATGATGCAAATATATAATCTATGACAGCCGTATTCAGCCTTTCCAATACAGAGGAACCCTTGAAATACCTTTCCAGTCTCAGGGAACCCCTGCTAAAAATGACTATATCTACAATTCATGATACATTGGTGTGATGGTCAGTGGGAATAATACTTCTTACACTTGTGGTCACTGGGAAGAATCCCCCCTTACAGATAGCTAAAAAGATCAATGGTGTCAGTGGGAACTTATCTGAGAGGCAGAAATTGCTAATTTCTCAAGGAACACCTAGCATTTTCTGTAGAAACCTTAGGGCAGTGATGGCGAACCTTGGCACCCCAGATGTTTTGGAACTACATTTCCCATGATGCTCATGCACTCTGCAGTGAAGTTGAGCATCATGGGAAATGTAGTTCCAAAACATCTGGGGTGCCAAGGTTTGCCATCACTGCCCTAGGGTTTCATGGAACCCTGGTTGAGAATCTCTGGTCTATGATAATGGTTTGAATCATTGTCATGCTTCTGTAGATGATGTGGTGCTTGGCTTACACGATTCTTTTTAAAACTGCAACTACATAGAAGAAATGAAGGGCTCATACACACTGCATGCACGCTAAATTCTCCTTTTTTTTAACCATGTGGGCAGCTGTCAGTTTTTACCAAATTAATTTATTATTTTGTATAAAAAAACAGCCAAGACGTTTTGGGGGTCAGAAAAAACTTTGCCATATGTTTATGGAAGCTAATTGCTGGAACATGAGAGTTACTGGCCAGCCGTATCAGCGTAAGCAATCAAGATAACACCCTTGTTGACAGTTAGTGTACTAATAAATTAATTTGGACTCTTTCATCCTTTGGTCTGGTGCTCCTTCTATTGGTGCATGCTTTGTTTCTAGTATCCTGCTGAGGTATCGACTGGAGGGTTGTCTGTTGTGAGTAGCCTAACTTGAGCCAGTGAGCTCTCTGGATGTTTTAGTTCACTTACTATTTTGTATGAAATCCCAGCACCTATTGGATGCTTTTTCTTCCCTAGTGGTGGCTGACATTGATCCAGTGTGGTAAAACACCAGTCACCACACTATATGTGAACGAGCTCTAACAGGTGACTTCAGTAAATTTTGAATGTTGGGCTGAAACCAAAGCAAACATACAAACTCCATGCAGGTAGTTTCCATGCTGGATGCTGCATCCATTACTCCCAGTTCCGCATTCCAAAAGTGCTAACCACTTAGCCACTCTGCAGTCATACACCAAAGCTCCCTAATCAATAACCGCTAATGTGACAGGTGACAGATAGCAGTGATAATACGTGTCATTAGAGCAAAGAGTGAAAGATATGAATGACAATAGTCTCATGGAACAGTATTTAGACAGACAGCTGCTTATTCTGTATAGCTGCTGACTCGATGACAGATCCTTGTATCTTTCCTTCCTCACTTTATCTGATACGGGTAGACAAGAATCCTGATATCTATCATACTCCCAGGCTTGAAATACCACATTCTTTGCCTCAATATATATACCGTATATATTATAATCACACTCTTAAAAATGTTACACTGGATTATTTTCTCTTTCAAAAGAATTTGATTCTGCAAGAATTGCAGAAATGCCACACCCACCCCTGCAGTAAAGCCCCACCCGACTGCTAAGCCCCTCCACTTACAGTGAAAGTATCTAAAAGTCAAATGTTCAAGTTTGGATTAAGGGTGATGTAGCCTTAGCAGTTCTCCACTGGTGCCAGGAAGTGTCCTCAGTAGAGGGGGCACTGCAAACATTTTGCTGGAGACCAGAGGAGAGCAGGACTAAGACTAACTGCTGTGAAAGAGACTGTTGTATGTGCAGAGCAAACTGCTTTTTACAAAGCCTGCAGAGATTGTGCTTCATTCAGAGCCTGGATAGACTGTTCTGAATACAGAGCTTGTAGAGATTGTGCTGAATACGGAGCCTGGAGAGACTGTGCTGCATAGAGAGCCTAGAGAGACTGTGCTGAATACAGAGCCTGGAGAGACTGTGCTGCATAGAAAGCCTAGAGAGACTGTGCTGCATAGAGAGCCTGGAGAGACTGTGCTGCATAGAGAGCCTGGAGAGACTGTGCTGCATAGAGAGCCTGGAGAAACTGTGCTGCATACAGAGCTTGGAGAGACTATGCTGAATACGGAGCCTGGAGAGACTGTGCTGAATACGGAGCCTGGAGAGACTTGCTGCATAGAGAGCCTAGAGAGACTGTGCTGAATACAGAGCCTGGAGAGACTGTGCTGCATAGAAAGCCTAGACAGACTGTGCTGCATACAGAGCCTGGAGAGACTGTGCTGCATAGAGAGCCTGGAGAGACTGTGCTGCATACAGAGCTTGGAGAGACTGTGCTGCATACAGAGCTTGGAGAGACTGTGCTGCATACAGAGCTTGGAGAGACTGTGCTGAATACAGAGCTTGGAGAGACTGTGCTGAATACAGAGCCTGGAGAGACTGTGCTGCGTAGAGAGCTTGGAGAGACTGTGCTAAATACAGAGCCTGGAAAGACTGTGCTTTATAGAGAGCCTGAAGAGACTAGGCTGAATACAGAGCCTGGAGAAACTGTACTGCTTAGAGGGACTGTGCTGCATACAGAGCCCGGAGAGACTGTACTGATTACAGAGCCTGGAGAGACTGTGCTGCATAGAGAGCCTAGAGAGAATGTGCTGCATACAGAGCCTGGAGAGACTGTGCTGCATACAGAGCCTGGAGAGACTGTGCTGCATACAGAGCCTGGAGAGACTGTGCTGCATACCAAGCCTGGAGAGACTGTGCTGCATACAGAGCCTGGAGAGACTGTGCTGCATACCAAGCCTGGAGAGACTGTGCTGCATACAGAGCCTGGAGGGACTGTGCTGAATACAGAGCCTGGAGAGACTGTGCTGCATACAGAGCCTAGAGAGACTGTGCTGCATACAGAGCATGATGAGACTGTGCTGAATACAGAGCCTGGAGAGTGTCGTAGAAAGATGGCTGTATGCTATGCACACAGCCATATCTCCTGTGCTAATAAGCACCCATCTCCGTCTTAATGATATAACGTACCTTTTGATCGTATGTCTCCCCTCTGGTTCCCCATTCCCCAGTAAACAGACATCAGCACCTACTTACATTCTCAGTTCAGCATGACTGCCTCCCTCAGCCGTGAGTCTGCTTTTATTTACATATCAACAGGAAGTGCCAACTTGAGGGTGTGCCTCCAACAGCCAAACGCCTCCTACAAAGTTTGTGACCTCACAGGAAATGAACACAGAGGAAATGACCATATAAGGATGTAACAGGATGTGACAATACAGAAGCCCTTCCAACGGGGTTAAATACAGAACCAAAGACATGTATACATTCAAATAGAAATACAGTAGTGACGTGTGCAGACGGTGGTGTGCAAAACCATGCGGCAAGCACATGGCTTTGAACACGACTGTGTGCACACTCCCACTGTTACCAGTGATGCGAACCATACAAAACCATGGCTCAGTGAGCCATAATTTTCATATAGTTATGCTATAGTTCCCATGTACGCAGACATGTATGCTCTGAGTCATTAATGCAGTCGCCATGAGGTGGCCAATCTCTTGGTGAGGCATAAACTAACATCCCTAAAAGAGCAACAAATCTGCCATGTCCACAGGAAGGTTTTCGCAGCCAATGGTCTTCCACCAACGTCTGTATGTGCGAATACACTCACATGAGCGCATGACACTGGGGGACATTTGACAACATACATTTAAAAAAATTTCCACAACAAGAGACTGTGCTGCATACAGAGCCTGGTGACACTGTGCTGAATACAGAGCTTGAAGAGACTGTGCTGCATACAGAGCCTGGGGAGACTGTGCTGCATACAGAGCCTGGGGAGACTGTGCTGCATACAGAGCCTGGAGAGACTGTGCTGAATACAGAGCCTGGAGAGATTGTGCTGCATAGAAAGCCTAGAAAGACTGTGCTGTATACAGAGCCTGGAGGAACTGTGCTGCATACAGAGCCTAGAGAGACTGTGCTGCATACAGAGCCTGGAGAGACTGTGCTGCATACAAAGCCAGGAGAGACTGTGCTGAATACAGAGCTTGGAGAGACTGTACTGAATACACAGCCCGGAGAGACTGTGCTGCATAGAGAGCCTAGAGAGACTGTGCTGCATACAGAGCCTGGGGAGACTGTGCTGAATACAGAGCCTGGTGAGACTGTGCTGAATACAGAGCCTGGTGAGACTGTGCGGAATACAGAGCCTGGAGAGACTGTGCTGAATACAGTGCCTGAAGAGACTGTGCTGCATACAGAGCCTAAAGAGACTGTGCTGCATCATGCAAAGAGGAGTGCCTAGGGCTTGCACTTAGGACTCCATAAAGAGAGAACAAAAAGGCTTTAGCAGGCAGTCCCTAAGGGTGGTGAGACCTCACTGTCAAGGAAGATGTGTGGAAAAAACAAGGAGAGGGGCGCCTCTGAGAATACATCAAAACACTTTATTATAATGAACAATATCCACTCACATTCTACTTCCATGTGAGTGGATATTGTTCATTATAATAAAGTGTTTTGATATATTCTCAGAGGCGACCCTCTCCTTGTTTTTTTCCTAGCTCAACTGGAACTTGCTTCTGGTCTCCTCTGGTGGCAGCCCTGACAGACTCACCTATCCCTGAAACTTGCCCTTTTGGACTATTATGGACCATATACAAGCTATACTGAGGTATCTGAACATTGAGCCTTTTACTTGTTAAAGGAGTATGTGTGGACTGACTTCTGACCAGAGGACACCTTATCCAAAACCAGTGGTGAAAGACCTCTGGCCTCCCTTAGGCCCCTTTCACACGGGCGCCTCCGCTAAGTGGAATACGCTTGCACAGTGGGAAATCTCTCTGCTGATCCCCGCTGAGCAGGCGGATGTAGTCTGCGGCCGTTTCACTATGACCACCTGTCCATTTTCATCCGATGCCATCCGATCCGCCTGACAGATGGGGAATAGGACCACTATCCATCTGGTTTTGTTTGCGGACAGGATCGGATGGCGGTGGGTGTCAGCGGACATGTGTCTGCTGACATCCGCTGCTCCATAGAAGAGACTGGAGGGTCTGATCAGGTCCACCTGAAAAACTGATAGGTGGACCTGATCGCACAGCCCATGGGAAAGGGGCTGGAGATTGCTATGACCACTCCATTAATGTGGTTTACATATGCTCCATTTTGAAAGTGAGTGTTCCTTAAAGAGTTAACAACCTCCCCACCATAAGACTTTATATCAGTTTTCCACTGGCCAGTGGTTTTGTTAGGGCATTGAAAGCAGTAGACAACCCATACTGATTGTTTAATCCCATGGATATCCCTTGTATAGCCATTTGGAGAGACTGTGCTGAATACAGAACCTGGAGAGACTGTGCTGAATACAGAGCCTAATGAGACTGTGCTGAATACAGAACCTGGTGAGACTGTGCTGAATACAGAGCTTGGGGAGGCTGTGCTGCATACAGAGCCTGGAGAGACTGTGGTGCATACAGAGCCTGGAGAGACTGTGCTGCATACAGAGCCTGTAGAGACCGTGCTGCATAAAAAGCCTAGAGAGACTGTGCTGCATACAGAGCCTGGAGAGACTGTTCTGCATACAGAGCCTGGAGAGACTGTGCTGAATACAGAGCCTGTAGAGACCATGCTGCATGAAAGCCTAGAGAGACTGTGCTGCATACAGAGCCTGGAGAGACTGTGCTGCATACAGAGCCTGGAGAGACTGTGCTGCATACAAAGCCTGGAGAGACTGTGCTGCATACAAAGCCTGGAGAGACTGTGCTGAATACAAAGACTGGTGAGACTGTGCTGAATACAGAGCCTGGTGAGACTGTGCTGAATACAAAGCCTGGAGAGACTGTGCTGAATACAGAGCCTGGAGGGACTGTGCTGCATAGAGAGTTTGGAGAGACTGTGTTGAATACAGAGCCTGGAGAGACTGTGCTGCACAGAGAGCCTAGAAAGACCGTGCTGCATACAGAGCCGGGTGAGACTGTGCTGAATACAGAGCCTAGAGAGACCATGTTGCATACAGAGCCTGGAGAGACTGTGCTGAATATAGAGCCTGGACAGACTGTGCTGCATAGAGAGCATGAAGAGACTGTGCTGCATAGAGAGCTTGGAGAGACTGTGCTGAATACAGAGCCTAGAGAGACCATGTTGCATACAGAGCCTAGAGAGACCATGTTGCATACAGAGCCTGGAGAGACTGTGCTGAATACAGAGCCTGGAGACACTGTGCTGCATACAGAGCTTGGAGAGACTGTGCTGCATAGAGAGCTTGCAGAGACTGTGCTGAATACAGAGCCTGGAGAAACTGTGCTTCATAGAGAGCCTGGAGAGACTGTGCTGCACAGAGAGCCTAGAAAGATCGTGCTGCATACAGAGCCCGGAGAGACTGTGCTGAATACAGAGCCTAGAGAGACTGTGTTGCATACAGAGCCTGGAGAGACTGTGCTGAATACAGAGCCTGGGGAGACTGTGCTGCATAAAGAGCCTGGAGAGACTATGCTGCATACAGAGCCTGGATAGACTGTGCTGCAACTCCATGGATAAGCTCAGCCTCTACAAGGGGACTTGTGGGGATCTCAAGCATGGTGTCTCCCCCGGGGCTGAGTCGGGAATACCCCACCAAGGACCTGGGAAGGTAGCCAAAAGTAGACCAGATGGCCACAGCATAATCCAGATATACTGTGTGTGCACTGTAGTGTGCATGTCGTGCTGAAAGGAATAAAGGAAATGTGTATAGAAATAAAAATTAAAATTAAAATTAGAAATAAAAAAATAATAAAAATAAAAAAATAAAAAAATATAAAAAATATAAAATATATAAATAAAAATATATAAATATATTAAAAATGAAAAGGCTCATTAAGGTATACCCAACTGAGGGATTTAACCCAATATAAAAATAGGCTTGAATACTAGAGATAGTGTGGACCCATGAATACAACCCGCTCAAACTAGAAATAGAAAATAATGAAAAATAAAATAAAAATAAAAAATAAAGTAGGTAGAAGATAATAAAGGGTGGTATAAGGGCCCCCTTCTAAGATTACCTTGGTGTGAAGTGAGCATGGATCAGCTGGTGTGAAGGTGCCCTTCAAGTGTTGTGATAGGATCATGCAAAATGAGCCATCGGCCAGCTAAGGCCAACATATACCCCAGTCCGAGGCGGAGTCCCGCCAACGTCATACTGAATGAGCCAATGCAGCACGAGGGAGGCTGATGAAGCGGATCCCATCCACGTGCGGTGTACCCGTCAGCTACAGCGGATCTGTACCCACCTCGCCTGCGGCGCGAGATGGAAAAAGGTCCCTCGCAAACGAGGCGTCATTCAACGTCACGAGCGGGGCATCGGTGTATGACGTCGATGCGCAAGAGGTCAATCCCCTCCACCACCAATGGGTGATGAGGAGGAAAGAGCTGTCACGCATCGCAACCCAGGAAGTGGACACAGTCCGACCCCCGTCAACCCTGAGCTGGGCCAGCCTAATAAAAAGGAAATTCCAAGTTAAAAAACACACTAGGGAAAAGCCCAATGAGAATAATGGATTTGCTATAATAAGTATCCAAAAAAACAAACAAAAAAAAAAAACAACAAATTTCTTCATCAGTTTAGGCCAATATGTATTCTTCTACATATTTTTGGTTAAATTAAAAATAAGCAATTATTAGCAGGTCTGCGACATTGCGGCGGACAGATCGGACACTTTTGACACTTTTGTGGGACCATTGACATTTATACAGCTATCAGTGCTATAAAAATACACTGATTACTGTATAAATGACACTGGCAGGGAAGGGGTTAACACTAGGGGGCGATCAAGGGGTTAAATGTGTTCCCTGCAAGTGTTTTCTAACTGTATGAGGGATGGAACTGACTGGGGAAACACACAGATCCAGACAGGATCTGTGGGATCTCCCCTGTGAGAATGGAGATTTGCCTTGTTTACACGGGCAGATTCCTGTTTTGTCACTGCGGGGAACGATCGAGGGTGGCCCGGCGGACATCGAGTCCGCCGGACCCGCTGATTGGCTCCTCCGCTGGCCACTGGGAGCGCGTGAGCGCGCCTCTGGCACCGCGCGCACGCCCACAAAAGCGAGTTTCTGAGCCGACGTACAGCTATGGAGATTCGTGGGATCGTGCCACCTTGCCACAGTATAATGACAGCGGCTGGTCGCCAAGTGGTTAAGCCGGATACACTCTATACAATTTTCTGTAGATTTTTTTTCCTTTAGATTTACCAAAACCATATATTATGAGGACAAACCTAAAAACTTTCAATTTGTATGCAATCAGGCAGGCCCTTGCACTACACAGTTGAAGGTAAATATAAAGGAAATCAAACAACAAAAGTTGTATAGTGTGTATACAGCTTTCAAGCAACACACAACTACCATAGGTATATATGGTCATTCATATAATTTGCATGCAAAACATGTACAAAAAAATGCACCAAACCACAACTACATAAAAAAAAGTGTGACCGCCACCTAAAGGCTGTAGGACAGATGTGTATACACAATAACCACAGGCAGCTGATGGGTTCAGGAGGTTTCGGTTATATACTTAAATACAAAGTTGACAGATAGTGAAATTAAGATATTAGTAAGCTAGTTTGCAGCACTGGGTTCTGTGCTGCAATTAGTTACAATACAATTTCACGTAACGGTTCTATAGACATCTGGTCCTCAAGTGTCACTCAACATGGTTCAGAGCTTCATATTCAAAGCCAAAGTTTAGGAAGACTGAACCAAAAAATGAAAATTGCTTACATTTACCAATAAGATACAGGATTTATTTTACATACTGAATAAGAAATAAATGACTGCTAAAGCAAATAAAAAGTTACCAGACAAGATATGGTGAGGTGAGTCAAAATAAACCAAAAAGTCCTCCAGAAAACCAATGTGAAGCACTGTAGAGCCTTCTTAACCACTTGCCCTCCGGAAGATTTACCCCCCCTTCATGACCGGGCCATTTTTTGCGATACGCACTGTGTTACTTTAACTGACAATTGCGCTGTCGTGCGACGCTGTACCCAAATAAAATGTATATCCTTTTTTTCCCCACAAATAGAGCTTTCTTTTGGTGGTATTTGATCACCTCTGCGGTTTTTATTATTTGGTCTTTTAAAAAAGAGCGACAATTTAAAAAAAAAAGAAACACATTTTTTTTTACTTTCAGCTATAAAACACACCCAATCGAAAAAATGTAGAAAATCAAATTTCTTCATCAGTTTAGGCCAATATGTAGTCAGCTACATATTTTTGGTATAAAAGAAAATCACAATAAGCGTATATTAATTGGTTTGCAGAAATTATGGTATATATTTATGGATTTTTTTTTTTTATTTTTTTACTATTAATGGCGGTGCTCAGCGAATCGGACATTTACTGACACTTTTGACACTTTTTGGGGACCAGTGACACCAATACAGTGATAAAAAATATGTACTGTCACTGTACTAATGACACCGGGTCGGAAAGGGTTAACATCAAAGGGTTAACTGTGTGCCTAACCTGTGCTTGTGTACTGTGTGCGAGGTGCTTTTACTAAAGGAATGCATTAATCCATGTTCCTCCTTTGAAGGAACACAGGATCAATGTGTTCCCTACTGATTGAATGGCGATCTGCCTTGTTTACATAGTTCTGGCTCTCTGCCTAATGATCGGTGGACATCAAGTCCGTGGTACCCACAGATCAGCTCCCGTTGTGTATAATCACAGCGGGAGCAGGTCACCGGCGGCGCGCATTCCCGCCCCCAGATCTGGAAGTGCAGGATCAGGTGCTAGGTATGTGATCCTGCACAGCAGAGCCGCCTTGCCTCCGTATATGTTAGTTGTATGTAAATATATAAACTGGACTCTGGGAAATATAAAAATTGTTCCTTCCGGTGGGGCTGTGCCCGCACACCAAGTGTTACCTTCTCGTTTAGTCTAGTGTAGAGTTTTTGCATTGTGACCTTATCCTCTGCAAATGTTGCCCTCCGCCCTGCATTGGTCTTGATGACATGAGGATCTTAGGCCACTGGAGCATGGTGAAGAAGATGCTACAGAGACTGGCCTAGCAGTATGGAGGATCAGAGGATTAGGTAAGTGTTTTGTGTTGGAGTTGACTTCTACTGCATAGTGAGCTGGGGTGCCATTCACAATGATTGGCACTGCAATGCACTGTACTGTGCACTGCACCATTTTCCAAATGGGGCCTTAGTTTTTCATTCAATTTTTTTATTAAAGGAAATAACAAATACAGGACAAATTGTCTTGCAAAAGAAGAAATAACATTTTTTTTTTAAACACGTAAAATTCTTAAGGTTTTGTTGAAAAGAAAACAATAAATAGATCGGACGAGTCATCCAGGAAAGTCGCTGGTATTTCGTAATATAAAAAGTATTTTGCCCCGTACACACGGTCGGACATTGATCGGAAATTCCGACAACAAAATCCATGGATTTTTTCCGACGGATGTTGGCTCAAACTTTTCTTGCATACACACAGTCACACAAAGTTGTCGGAAAATCCGATCGTTCTGATCGTCGGGACTATAAACGGTTCAGTAGCCAATAGCTTTCGTCTCCTAATTTATTCTGAGCATGCGTGGCACTTTGTGCGTCGGATTTGTGTACACATGATCGGAAATTCCGACAACGGATCTTGTTGTCGGAAAATTTTATAGCAAGCTCTCAAACTTTGTGCGTAGGAAATTCCTATGGAAAATGTGTGATGGAGCCCACACACGATCGGAATTTCCGACAACAAGGTCCTATCACACATTTTCCGAAAATCCTATCGTGTGTACAGGGCATTAGAGTCGTCAAGTCTTACAATGTAGAGATAGGGCAGGGTGAAGAAGTAGGAGGGATATGAATCCCTTGAAAGGTTCTAGGGAATTGCCATCCTGCATAATAAAAGGGATAGGGGGTAAGGGAATGATGCACTACAGATCTGGGCAAATTGCGGCCCTAGGGTCACATTTGGGCCTTTGGCTGTACCTGTCCGGTCCATGATTCCTCCATCCTTCTCCAAAGCATTGTGGCCACGGCATGTGAACAGACCTGTCTGGCTGTTATTTTGCATGGGGGGAAGCTCAGCTACCCGTCTTTACCATCTCGCATCAACCACTGAAAGAAACCTATTAACCTCTTGCTGCCGGCCGAATGCATATATGCAGTCTCTCTGCGAGTGGGTGCATGTATGCGGCCTTGTATGAATATGAAACTGTGCTAAGAGTACGCGCCCTGTGCGCTCCTGGCCCAGTCACCAGCGGGCACCGGAAAGCTCTAGATGCATACTTGCAATTGGGAGCTTTACATTAATGCGACCACTGTGAGGACCAATCACAGCAGTCACATGACCCGAATACCTACCTCTGGCTCCTGACATTTAGAACTCTTAAAGAGCTGGGAGGCATCAGTAGTAAAGGGTTAATGAGCAGTTGTACCTATTATTCATAGCACCAGGTGTTTGTTTTCTATATGTTTACGTACTTATGGGCCTCCCCAAGTCCAAAATTATTATTGAGCAGAATTAAGTTTCACCATCCACAGCAGTCCCAGTTTCTTATATGGCCTCCTCTGAAAAATGAATTGTCCACCCCTGATGTACTATATAGGGAAAAGATGGTAATAGGGAAATAGGGGAAGTGTAGCTTGAGGGGTAGGAGAAGAGGTGGCATGTAAAGGATATAGGAGAGGGGACAAGAAGTCTGGAGGTCTAATCGGGAGTAATAGCAAAACATAAATGTGTGTCTTGGCAATTTTTGGCTAATCAGATGGGATTTTTGAAAGCGGACCTTGCGTTAAAAAAGGGAAGTCCGTCTATTTTGCAGACCCCCATTATTAAATACAAGTAAAAGGCAAAATGCATAAGAAAAAAAGTTACTCACCTTACACCCCAGCTTCTGGACCCTTCCTGTACAGGGCCTTCTTCTGGAATCTCCAGAACACCAAGAAGCCCAAATCTTTTGGGAAGACACTTGAGCACTATGCAGGAACAACTTCTCTCAAGATTTGGGCTCCTCGATATTCTCAGAAACCCATGAAAAAGCCCAGTAACTTCATCTTTGCTCTGGTGTAAGGTAAGTATTTTCACTTTTTTTTATATAATATTTTATTCTTTTAGCTAAAGATTTATTATTTGAGGAAAGGGTGGGGGGCATTCAAAGTGGACCTTGCTTTTTCATACGAGGTCAGCTTTAAAACAATATCCTGTTTTTCTATTAAACCAGAGTTTTAAGTACACTTTGGTCAATCAGCGTTTTGTTGGAAAGATATTGTTGATTTAAGACACTTACTTTATTCAGATCTGATTATTTTTATAAAGAGTTTTGACATATACCATATGTCCACAGATGTTCTAATGCGTTGAGCAATAGACATTTGTGGGGAAAAAAAAAACAATTTCATTTATCACTCTTATTTGTTGATGAAATTTATAGATTCTGGTTGCACAACATAGTTAAAGTGTATTTTAAGTAGACACTTTGTTATTATTGTAACATTTAAAATATCAAAAAATACTTCAGCAGAGAAGGCGTATGAAGTTTAATAAATAAGTACCAGCATCCCGAAACAGTCAGTATTAAAAAAACAACCCTTTTAGCTTCATCTTCACGTGACCAGTACCCAATTAAAGAGGAGGTCCAGCCCCACCACGAAAAATTAAAAGTCAGCAGCTACAAATACTGCAGCTATTGACTTTTAATATATGGATACTCATCTGTCCAGGGAGCCCGCGATGTCGTCACCCCAGATCGGATCAGCTGTCGGGTGCAACTGCCGCCATTCCTGGTAAGGGAACCCGGCTTCACAGCCAGTTCCCTTCTGTGCATGCAGGAAGCAGGCTGTGCTTTCTAATTGGTCCGGCAGCGGAGGAAGGAGGAGGAGTGCTGAACTCCTGAGAGACCGGGCTGCGGCCCGTTCTCCCGGAAGTGGGGAACTTGCATTGTGGCATTTGCGTAGTAATGGCTTTCTTCTGGTGACTCGTCCATGCAGCCCATCTTTCTTCAAGTGCCTCCTTATTGTGCATCTTAAAACAGCCACACCACATGTTTTCAGAGAGTCCTGTATTTAACCTGAAGTTATTTGTGGGTTTTTCTTTGCATCCCGAACAATTTTCCTGGCAGTTGTTTCTGAAATTTTAGTTGGTCTACCTGACTGTGGTTTGGTTTCAACAGAACCCCTAATTTTCCACTTCTTTATTAGAGTTTGAACACTGCTGATTGGCATTCTCAATTCCTTGGATATCTTTTTATATCCCTTTCCTGTTTTATACAGTTCAACTACCTTTTCCCGCAGATCCTTTGACAATTCTTTTGCTTTCCCCATGACTCAGAATCCAGAAACGTCAGTGCAGCACTGGATGAGAGGTGCAAGGGTCTGTCAGGAGTCCAGAAACTCATTGACCTTTTTATACACACACACTAATTACAAGAAAACATCACAGGTGAGGATGGTTACCTTTAATAGCCATTCAAACCCCTTTGTGTCAACTTG
The DNA here is from genome assembly GCF_042186555.1 of Aquarana catesbeiana. Classification (NCBI taxonomy): domain Eukaryota; kingdom Metazoa; phylum Chordata; class Amphibia; order Anura; family Ranidae; genus Aquarana; species Aquarana catesbeiana. The sequence goes on along the minus strand of NC_133328.1, from coordinate 613,408,032 downwards.
TGTGCATGTTATCAGGCCAAAATCATCAGGGTATGTAAACTTTTGATCAGGGTCATTTGGGTAGTTTCTGTTGTGATTATGAGTTAAAAAGAGTAAACACAGTTGATTGATAATAAATTCCTTCAGCCAAACACTAACCATGAGTGAAAGAAAAGTTTTTGTGTTATCATTCATATTCTCTGAAAACTTATGTAAACTTATTACAAAAAGTATTGGGATGCCTGCCCTTATACGCACATGAACTTTAATGGCCTCCCAGGGTTCAATATTGAGTTGGCCCACCCTTTGCAGTAATAACAGCTTCACCTCTTCTTTGAAGGCTGTAGACAAGGTTTAGGAGTGTGTCTATGGGAATGTTCGACCATTCTTCCAGAAGTGAGGTCAGGCACTGATGTTGGATGAGAAGGCCTGGCTCACAGTCTCCACTCTAATTCATCCCAAAGGTGTTCTATTGAGTTGAGGTCAGGACTGTGCACCAGTGCACAAAGCAAGGTCGATAAAGACATGGATGAGCAAATTTGGAGCGGAGGAACTTGACTTGTCCTAACCTCAACCAGATAGAACACCTTTTCTCTTCCACATCAATGCCTGACCTCACAAATGCGCTTCTGGAGGAATGGTCAAACATCCCCATAGAGACACTCCTAAACCTTGTGGACAGCCTTCCCAGAAGAGTTGAAGCTGTTATAGCTACAAAGGGTGGGCCAACTCAATATTGAACCCTGGGAGGCCATTAAAGTTCATGTGCGTATAAAGGCAGGCGTCCCAATACTTTTTGTAATATAGTGTGTGTATATATATATATATATATATATATATATATATATATATATATAGCTGCAAAGGGTGGGCCAACTCAATATTGAACCCTACAGACTAAGGCGGGGGGTAATATTAAAGTTCATGGGTGTGTAAAGGCAGGCGTCCCAATACTTTTGATAATATAGTGTATATCCTTTGTCCAATCATATCCATCAGTCTTATGGAATCCATATGGGGTAATAAGAATTTTTTTTTTTTTTAATCCAGCAAACTTTTATTAGAAGATAAAAGACATGTACAGAGGTAAGGAAAACAATACAATGGTTTCTAAAAGAAAATATTACAATCAACACTCAGAAAGAACATAGGTTGATAGGTTCACATATATCCATGAGTATCAGACAAGGGGATCGATTCAAGGGTAGTCATGTTCCCTAAATAACTGCACTGAGAATGTAAACTTTCAAGGGTCTATAAAAAAAAGAAAAAGGGACCTACAATGCATGTAGTACAATTAATCAGGTTACAGCCGATTCATCTCCTGTACAGGTGAAGGCTGCGTCCAGATAACAATCCTATATTTTGTGGTATTTAGCGGGGCACTTTCTGTGCTTGTATATAACTTTTTTATAAGGTAAGGACTGGTTAACAGCCATTATACAGTATCTCAATGTAGTTGGGGAGGCCTGAAGCCATACTCTTGCGATCATTAATCTGGCTATAAACAGTGTTTCCTGCAGGAAAGTGTGATGATGACAATTGCTATCCAATTTTTTTTTTTTTTCAACACATTTCACAGATCAAGTCTGCTTCATCAGGAGCGTATTAGTAAGAATGCCGATCCTGAGATGTACAGTACGTTGCTCAATATCCATATGCAACATACACATACAGTATACTCTCTTTCAGTTCACTTGCCTCATAGAGCACCACAGAGTGTTGAAAAAAAACGAATGCTAGCCCAATAGGTTATCATTGGGGTTGATTTATGAAAGCTGGAGAGTGCAAAATCCGGTGCAGCTCTGCATAGAAACCAATCAGCTTCAGTTTTTGTTTTTTTTTGTCAAAGCGAACAAGCTGAAGTTAGAAGCTGATTGGCTACCATGCACAGCTGCACCAGATTTTACACTCTCCAGTGTTAGTAACTCAATCCCAATGTGTTTGCTATCCACAAGTGTCAATGTCTGGTGATCCCAGTGCCCGAATGTGTCTTTTCCAAAGGTTTTGTCTTTAGATACATTTTAAAGACTTTGAATAAGAAGTTGATTTTAGCTTAGATATTGTGCAGAAACCAGCTGTTGGTTTCCTTTCCCTAGAGGCGGGTCAACATTGTGAAATACTCCTTCTTTAATAAGTACCGTATATCGACTTCTCCGCTTCCTCATACTTTCTTCTCCTGGCTGATAATCTTGAAGCTCTGGCTTTGTTTAAATTGATAGCATTGTAATGGATTCAAGTCAATTAATGACATCTTGTGCGGTTCCTGACCAAACACATGATAGGACAAAACTGAGACAATGTTGTTCCCATGATGTAACAGGTAAAACAAGTAAAGGGGCCAAGGTGCTCGTCCACTCCCAGGGTCATCTGTCTCCCGTAAATTGACAGGCCTGTCACAGTGTTTCTTTACCCTGATAATTTGGTGAAATACATGTTTGCAGAGTGGGAGGTACGGGCCAGTGACTTGTTTGCTGAAACTCCAAAGTTCTTTCTTTTTTCTTTTTATTAATGTGCCATTTTGTAGAATTCTGGCCTTCAGTAAAGACTTTGAAAAATATGCATTAAATATTCAAATAATAGGCTAAGACTTTATCAGTAAGCTCCTAATGCAGCTCGAGGAGCTCAATTTCTTCCTGGGTGTGGTCAAACTTGGGCTCTTGTCTAAAGAATTATGTTGTCTTAAATCATTCATGTGACTTGTTCAAAGTAAACCTTTGTTCAAAACAAAATTCCCATATAACACCCTCCTACTCAAACCTTTGTGACACAGACGTCCATCAATACCCTTCCCTACTCTTCTGTGGCCCTCATGAAGCCACCTCTGCGTGTGCAGAAGCATGTGTTCAGGTCTGAACTCTGTCAAATGGAGGTGGTGGGGATGTGCATACCAATGTGCAGGTACTATCAGAGTATGGTTGGTTGCTGCAAAAAGAGTCTTTCTGATTGGCCCAGTGCTCTCAAATGGGAGTGGCGGGACAGTCTTCAGTCCTATGTTAGATCCAGCCAAGCCACTGAGAGCTTACATAAGCTTCTTATCCTTACAAATGGTGGCTGAATAGAGGAATGGAGTATTGAAAGGTGACTTTGCGGAGTCTGCTGGAGAGGGTGGCATTAAATCTGTTGCTTTGCATTGCATGAGTAAAGCGTAGGTTCACGTCAATAAAACTGAGGGTGCCTTGTATAAACTGAAGCAGGGTTATTTAGGATTGTTTTTTTTCTTATTTTTGAACAAATGTTTGCTTTTCTAATCTTGTAAACTCACAACATAGTAGGCAACGCTCAGCTATACTGTATGTATATACAGAATACTTTATCAATCCCAAAGGGAAATTCGGAAATTGTTACGGCACAGACACACTTAACAAAGACAACACAACAATAGACTGAACAAGATGCAAAAACAAAACAAAATTACCAATAACAGCCATTAACACCATAACAAAATTAAAACTACACTACAAATAAAACATCCATACAATTAAAATACAACATAGAATAAATAACACTGATTAATGGTCATACCAGAATGATACATTATATATATATATATATATATATATATATATATATATATATATATATATATATATATATATATATACAGTGGGGATGGAAAGTATTCAGTATTCAGACCCCCTTACATTTTTCACTCTGTTATATTGCAGCCATTTGCTAAAATCATTTAAGTTCATTTTTTTCCTCATTAATGTACACACATCACCCCATATTGACAGAAAAACACAGAATTGTTGACATTTTTGCAGATTTATTAAAAAAGAAAAACTGAAATATCACATGATCCTAAGTATTCAGACCCTTTGCTGTGACACTCATATATTTAACTCAGGTGCCGTCCATTTCTTTTGATCACCCTAGAGATGGTTCTACACCTTCATTTCAGTCCAGCTGTGTTTGATTATACTGATTGGACTTGATTAGGAAAGCCACACACCTGTCTATATAAGACCTTACAGCTCACAGTGCATGTCAGAGCAAATGGGAATCATGAGGTCAAAGGAAGTGCCTGAAGAGCTCAGAGACAGAATTGTGGCAAGGCACAGATCTGGCCAAGGTTACAAAAAAATTCTGCTGCACTGAAGGTTCCTAAGAGCACAGTGGCCTCCATAATCCTTAAATGGAAGACGTTTGGGACGACCAGAACCCTTCCTAGAGCTGGCCGTCCGGCCAAACTGAGCTATCGGAGGAGAAGAGCCTTGGTGAGAGAGGTAAAGAAGAACCCAAAGATCACTGTGGCTGAGCTCCAGAGATGCAGTCGGGAGATGGGAAAAAGTTGTAGAAAGTCAACCATCACTGCAGCCCTCCACCAGTCGGGGCTTTATGGCAGAGTGGGCTGATGGAAGCCTCTCCTCAGTGCAAGACACATGAAAGCCCGCATGGAGTTTGCTAAAAAAACATCTGAAGGACTCCAAGATGGTTGAAATAAGATTCTCTGGTCTGATGAGATAAAGATAGAACTTTTTGGCCTTAATTCTAAGCGGTATGTGTGGAGAAAACTAGGCACTGCTCATCACATGTCCAATACAGTCCCAACAGTGAAGCATGGTGGTGGCAGCATCATGCCGTGGGGGTGTTTTTCAGCTGCAGGGACAGAATGACTGGTTGCAATCGAGGGAAAGATGAATGCGGCCAAGTACAGGGATATCCTGGATGAAAACCTTCTCCAGAGTGCTCAAGACCTCAGACTGGGCCGAAGGTTTACCTTCCAACAAGACAATGACCCTAAGCACACAGCTAAAATAATGAAGGAGTGGCTTCACAACAACTCCGTGACTGTTCTTGAATGGCCCAGCCAGAGCCCTGACTTAAACCCAATTGAGCATCTCTGGAGAGACCTAAAAATGGCTGTCCACCAACGTTTACCATCCAACCTGACAGAACTGGAGAGGTTCTGCAAGGAGGTATGGCAGAGGATCCCCAAATCCAGGTGTGAAAAACTTGTTGCATCTTTCCCAAAAAGATTAATGGCTGTATTAGATCAAAAGGGTGCTTCTACTAAATACTGAGCAAAGGGTCTGAATATTTCAGTTTTTCTTTTTTAATAAATCTGCAAAAATGTCAACAATTCTGTGTTTTTCTGTCAATATGGGGTGCTGTTGTGTACATTAATGAGGAAAAAAATGAACTTAAATGATTTTAGCAAATGGCTGCAATTTAATAAAGAATGAAAAATTTGAGCGGGTCTGAATACTTTCTGTCCCCACTGTGTATATATATTATTTGTAGTGTAGTTTTAATTTTGTTATTTGGTGTTAATGGGAGGTCTGAGAAATATCAAAATCACAACTAAATGTCTGGTCCCTGGGAAAGAAGAAAATGTCACATGATCTTCAACAGTGACAATTTCACATGTTTTAGGACTCGAAGTGAATTGCTATGTAGGAGTTTCCCTGGGGGCAGGAAGGCACATGTTTATACACATTTTATCCTTTTTTTCAGGAAAACCAAATAGAGTCTATGGGGCACACCCAAAACCGTCAAATCTACCTGAAAAGGACCTCTTGTACCCCTTATACTTTTTTGAGTGCCATGCGTCTAGCGACAGGAATCTGAATGCTCAGGGATGTATAGGCCCCATTTAAAACAATGGCAGTTTTAATGTTGCGTGTTTTGGAGCTTTGAACTAGAAAATGCTGAGTTGTGAATGGGGCCTAATTATTCCAATTGTGAATTGTACAAGACAATTCTAGTCTAGTTACCCCAAGCGAGCAGCCTATACCATGGGCATCTATAACCATTCTCCTGGCCTGGACCAATAGACCTTCTTTTCTTCTCCACTGCGTCACATAATTGACTGTTGCACTGAATACAATCGCAAATCCTTTGGAAGGTAAAACATTCATTTATATGTACACTATATTACCAAAAGTGTTGGGACACCTGCCTTTACACACACATGAACTTTAATGGAATACAAGTCTTCATCTGTAGGGTTAAATATTGTGTTGGACCATCCTTTGCAGCTATAATAGCTTCAACTCTTCTGGGAAGCCTGTCCACAAGCTTTAGGAGTGTGTCTATGGGAATGTTTGACCATTCTTCCAGAAGTTCATTTGTGAGGTGAGGCATTGAGTTGAACGAGAAGGCCTGGCTCATAGTCTCTGCTCTAATTCATCCTAAAGGTTTTCTGTCGGGTTGAGGTCAAGACTCTGTGCAGGCCAGTCAAGTTCCTCCACCCCAAACGCGCTCATCCATGTCTTTATGGACCTTGTTTTTGCACTGGTGCGCAGTCATGTTGGAACAGGAAGGGGCCATCCCCAAACTTTTCCCATAAAGTTGGGACCATGAAATTGTCCCAAATGTCTTGGTATGCTGATGCCTTAAGAGTTCCCTCCACCGGAACTAAGGAGCCAAGCCCAGCTCTTGAAAAACAACCCCACACCATAATCCTCCCTCCACCAAATGATTTGGACCAGTGCACAAAGCAAGGTCCATAAAGACATGGATGAGAGAGTTTGGGTTTGAGGAACTTGACTGGCCCTTTACAGAGTCCTGACCTCAACCCTCCCAGAAGAGTTGAAGCTGTTATGAACTGTAATGGCATCCCAGTCTTAGTCCGTAGGGTTCGATATTAAGTTGGCCCACCCTTTGCAGCTATAACAGCTTTAACTCTTTGGGAAGACTGTCCACAAGGTTTAGGTGTGTCTATGGGAATGTTTGACCATTCTTCCAGAAGCTCATTTGTGAGGTCAGGCATTGATGTGAAAGAGAAAGCCTGGCTCGCAGTCTCCGCTCTAATTCATCCCAAAGGTGTTCTATCGGGTTGAGGTCAGTTCTCTGTACAGGCCAGTCAAGTTCCTCCACTCCAAACTAGCTTATCCATGTCTTTATCGGCCTTGCTTTGTGCACTGGTAAGCAGTCCTGACTTCAACCCAATAGAAAACCTTTGGGATGAATTAGAGTGAAGACTGCGAGCCAGGCCTTCTCTTCCACTTCAATGCCTGACCTCACAAATTCGCTTCTGGAAGAATGGTCAAACATTCCCATAGACACACTCCTAAACCTCGTGGACAGCCTTCCCAGAAGAGTTAAAGCTGTTATAGCTGCAAAGGGTGGGCCAACTTAGTATTGAACCCTACGGACTAAGACTGGGATGCCATTCAAATTTATGTGCATGTAACAGCAGATGTCCCAATACTTTTGGTAAAATAATGTATTTCAACTAAGTGTTTAGCTATTTTCCTGGTCTTTAGCATTAAAGTGATTGTAAAGTCTCGTTTTGTTTTAGTGAAAAATAACAAACATGTTATACTTACCTGCTCTGTTGCAGTGGATTTGCACAGAGCAGCCAGGATCCTCCTCTTCTCGGGTTCCTCTTTGGCTCTCTTGGCTCCTCCCTTCTGTTGAGTGCCCCCACAGCAAGAACTGTGCTACGGGGGCACCCGAGCCGAGCCACAGCTCCCTGTGTCCATTCAGACATGGAGCCGCTGTCTAGCCCCGCCCCATTTTTCTCCTCATTGGCTCACCAACTTTGATTGACAGCAGCAGGAGCCAATGGCGCCACGCTGTTGTCTCAGCCAATGAGGAGGGGGGTCCCGGGCAGCCTAGACAATCCTACAACATTGCTGGATTTAGATGAGGCTCAGGTAAGTATTAGGGGGGCTGAGTGGAGTGGCTGCACACAGAAGGCTTTTTATCTTATTGCATAGAAGGCATTTAGTTAAAAAAAAAACCTTCTACCTTTACAATCACTTTAAGTAAAAGATACATTCTTGGAATAGGATATGGTATACATACCTCCCAACTTTTTGAGATGGGAATGAGGGTCACCTATCAGCAGCAAAAGTGTGCAGGCATAGGACACACCCCTTGCCACGCCCCCTTAAAGGAGAATTGTACAAAAAAACAAGATTGCTTAAACCCACAAGTGCTTTTTTTAACCACTAATATTCCTTTATATTGGCTTTTGAAATTTACAAAAGCAGCAATTTAGATGAATCAGATGAAAGGTTTAGCGCTGGAAAACACTTTTTGAAATCAGGGACAGTCCCTCGAAATCAGGGACAGTTGGGAGCTATGGGTATAGCAGTGGAAACCTGAACATTTTGTATGCCAGTGAAATCCAAGAATGCAAAATTCAGATGTATAGTCATGTTACCTTCAGGATTCTGGTCTCTCCACCTGTCGCTTTAATGAATGCATTTTATAATTTTTGCAATGTAACAAAACATGTGCGTACTGTCAGCAAAAAGACAATTGAAAAATTCCTGGACTCCACTCTGTTGTGAGCTCCTATTCTTTTCTTCAGTGATGAGAATGAGCTCATTGTCTACACTCTCATGCAGGGATTTGAGGACACCGAGCTCAGGACAGCGGCCAGACAAAACACATTAGTTGTCGCCATAACACTTGCAAGTCAAAATTAATATCCTAGCTGTCATCACTGTTCTTGCGTACAAAGAGCCCACTCTGAAAAGAAAAGTCGACATCAAATAATAAACTCAATCCGGGCAAACACTAGACATTCTCTAGTCTAGAGACAACCCTTTCTGCGGAAACTGAAATGTTTGGTGGGTTTGAGCAAAATGCATGAACTATTGTGCAAAGCTTTTAAAGGACAATTCCATTTGGGATAAAAGCAATCAATAAAATCATGGGTAAACATTAGTAACATCAAGTTATGAGCACTTGGTAACAGGGTTTGTGGAAAGGCCACAGGGTAAGGCAATTATCTGAGAATGGGCAATAGATTTTGGCTATCCATGAAATTAGGCGGTTCTTAACCACTTCAGCCCCGGAAGGATTTACCACCTTCCTGACCAGAGCACTTTTTGCGTCTCGGCACTGCGACGTTTTAACTGACAATTGTGTGACAATCGTGTGACGTTGCACCCAAACAAAATTGACGTCCTTTTTTTCCCAGTTTAGGCCGATATGTTTTCTTCTACATATTTTTGGTAAAAAAAAATCACAATAAGCGTATATTGATTGGTTTGCGCAAAAGTTATAGCGTCTACAAAATAGGGGATAGATTTATGGCATTTTTATTATTCATTTTTTTTATTAGTAATGGCGGCGATCTGTGATTTTTATCGTGACTGTGACATTATAGCGGACACATCAGACACTTTTGACACTATTTTGGGACCATTGTCATTTATACAGTGATCAGTGCAATAAAAATGCACTGATTACTGTGTAAATGACACTGGTAGGGAAGGGGTTAAACACTAGGGGGCGATCAAGGGGTTAAGTTTGTCCTAGGGAGTGATTCTAACTGTGGGGGGTGGGCTACTAGTCACATGACAGCGATCACTGCTCCCGATCAAGGGAGCAATGATCTCTGTCATGTCACAAGGCAGAACAGGAAAATGCCTTGTTTACAAAGGCATCTCCTCATTCTTCTGCTCCGTGACACGATCGCGGGCACCCGGCGGACATCGAGTCCACAGGACCCGAGGTCACGGCCCCCGCTCCCCCCTGATCCCCCCGTTTTGACAGCTAGCGGGGATCTTCTCCCCGCACTAGCTGTCACAATCTAAAAAAAAGCGCAGCCGTGCAGGGCTCATGTCATCTATTTACAGTATTCTTTTTGGCTTCTTTTCAGCCTTTGTGGCTGTAGGCTTGTAGTTTTCAATGAACTACCACGGCTCTGTTGAGCGCTATGGTAGATCATTGAGCTTCCTGTCACAGCATAACTGCCTGCCTATATCGGATGTAAGGGCAGACAATTTGCAGTACCGAGGCATTACACGCATGATCTGCTGATTTTGGGTGCAATGCTCTACAGGCTCTTTACAAAAAAATATATATATAACAATAAATGCTAATTTTTTTACCTGCAAAAAAAATGTTTTGGAATGGTGAACTTATCCTTTAATAACTACTATTGCTATTCAATTTCACTTCTCTTCTTGGGTTGAGAAGCCCCTGGGGTCTTGGCCCTATATGTAGGAGATATTGACATGGTAGTGTGGTCCACGAAGATCTTGAATTTAACAAAAATTTAACTAACTACACTTATGGCATTGGTTTCCAGGTTTAGTGATGTTCTGGTTACATATTATGGCTTGGACAATTTGGAAATACACTCGCTCCATGAATCAGATGAATAAAGTTGGAATAAAGGTTGGCAAAGGGTTAGGAAGGTTCCTGGCCAGGAGTAGTGGGGGTGTTAGTATGGCATACAGAAATTAATAATCAATTACTCCTGATAAAGAGTAGATGTAGAGTAGACTTTAAGTGTAGTTGTCATGAATTTTTGCTTTTTTGGGGTTCACAGGAAACAGTGTAACAAACTATAAAAGTGGGGTGGGGCTGCCAATGGTGAGGTTTTACTAGTGTTTGTCTAGTACAGCTCAATCAGGGTACTGTGGAGCCCTAGGATTCCTCCAGAAGTGGGGTTCCTTAAGCATTGAGGAATTTCTGCCTCTCAGATAAGTAACCACTGACAACAATGATCTTTACAGCCATCTGTAAGGAGGGCATTCTTCATAATGACAACATACTTAATGAGTATTCTTTCCAGTGACCATCACACAAATGTATCAGACAGGGGCGTAGATAAGGGGGGGGTCAGGGGTGTAACCCCCCCCCCCCAGAGCATCCTGGCAAAATGCCCAGACAGTGTCCCTGCTGTTTAGCCTCAGCATCAGCACAGTAGCAGCAATCAGAGTTTCGGAGTGCAGCAGCCAGCCACCCTTCCCCTCAGTTTAATAAGAGGTCCCCATGAAAAGTGCACGGTTGAGGGAAGTCCTAGACTCCTCCTTGAGGTATCATATCACACAGCCGAAGGGAGACTGGGGATGCAGGAGTTTTCCTACTCCTTTTTCCCGTGCTGAATCTGAGGTCTGGTAAGTGGGCAGGCATGAATTTTCTGTTTTGTGAAGGAGGAAGTGAGAATTCCAGCCTGGGGGAGTTTCTTTTGGGGGGGTTAAGGAAAGGGGGGTGGGTTTGCTTTTGGAGAAAGGGGGGAGTTTCTTGTAGAGAAGTTTACAGGGGGTGGTTAATGGCAGGGATTTGTTTCTGGGAGGGAGTTTGATTGGATGAAGGGAGATTTTCTTCATAATTGGAAATCTTTGCTGGGGGAGAGGGTGTTGACTGAAGGAGATATTTTTGCTTTGGGGGATCGGTTTTGAGACATTTAAATTTTGGGGGGAATATTTGAGGGAGGGAGATATTTTACAGTGGGAATCTTTGCTTGGGGAGAGAGGGTTCTTAGGAGGGAGAGGATTTTTTTTTCCTTTAAAAGAGATGTTTTTTTTACTTAAATTATACTTACCTAGGTGGATGGAGCATCGATCCAATGTTGCATCTGTCCCCAGCTGCTTCTAAGACCAACAACAGAGCGATTAAAGACAGCTGATCACTCAGTTCTTAGCCTCTTAGCCTTCAGTGAGCGAAGAGTGGTGACTGTCAGTCCCTGGCTCTGCCCCCCCCCCTCCCCCAAGATCACTGGAATGCCAGGCTGTGGAGGGGGCAGGAGCGACTGGCTCAGGGTCCTTGTGGCTCACTGAGAGGCTGAGTGAGCTACTGGTCCAGGCATCTGGGTGAATCCTGACTTTAAAGTTAGGATCTTTCCACAGCCTGGACCTGCTGAGCGATGACAGCTGACAGCGGGCTATAGCTGGCTGTCGGCTAAAAATGGGTCACAAAAGTGCAGGACGAACTGCGCTCCTCCCCAGGAGAAGTCCAACCAAGCGGTATGCCGTCCCTTCAGAGAGCATGCACCGGTGACATCACCGGCTGCTTTCCTCATGAATATCTCCTAAATATCACAAGTTTAGGAAATATTCACTGTACCTACAGGTAAGCGTTATTATAGGCTTACTTGTAGGTTCAAGTTCAAAAGCTGGGTTTACTACATTAAGACTGAATAAAAACCAACCGTATTGATCAGGTGCAAAGGGCACCATCCTGTGGTAAGCAGTGCACAATATTTTTTTTTTTCTGCTCTTAAAACCTTTTTATAAAATTTCTTAGGACACTGTTTTTTTAAGGTTTAAATAAATCACTGGATTTACTGCCTACCACAATATGTTACCCCTTGCACCAGCTCAACTTTCAATGTAAGGTTAGCTCAAATCCAGTCTTGGGTCTCATTCATAGATCCTACATGACCATGGTGCAGCAAGTATACTGCAAATACCTGCAGCCGGGATCTTAGATGTTCTAATCTCTTTTCAGCCTATCACTCAGGTAAACAGACTGAGCAGCTGACAAAAAAAAAAATCTGGGATCGCGTCTTTAGGTATTCATGGTATATTTGCCATTCCATGGGCATTTAGAATATGAATGAGATCTAAAACCTGGTTCACACCGTAAGTTTTTTTTGCCTATATGCCTATATGTTATTTTCATGCTGTATGTCCTATGATGCATATAAGTTTTGTAATTATTGTTTCTTATGTATGTATTTGATTTTCACACAGTGTGATTCCTTCCTGACTTTTTTACCCCTGACGAAGGGACGTTTGTGTCCTGAAACGAGTCGGGTTGTCTGGACCCGGGAATTCATCGTTATTGTCATCTAAATCTGAGTAGTCTGACAATTTTTGTATATATGTATATTTAATAAAATTTGTATTTTTGTATAATTTGTTGCCGATAGAGTCCCATTTCCTTGGGGGGTATTTTCTTTCTCCGTAAGTTTTTTTACTTCAACCCAGCGGGCTGAACAAAAAAAAAAACAGGGAGTTAGGAGGAGCTTGCTGTACTAATGAGTACACTACCGCACCACAACTGCGTGCATTGCGTTCTATTCAGTTGAACGGGGATAATTTTTGCTGCGCTGCATTGCAGAGCCTCATGGCCCCACTCTGCTGTCACATAAAAGTGTAAATGATGCCTTTAAGTTTGAAAGACCTGAACCCCCCCAAGGAAAAAAATTATCTACGGCCCTGGTAACAGGAGCTGTAGCTATAGTAGTTATTAGCAGGGGTACCCTGGGACTGGAAAGTTATTTCAAAGGTTCCTCAATGTTTAAAACGTTGAGAATGGCTGATTTAGTAGGTAGAAAGTCTTTGGAGATCGGGTAGACAGTAAAGCCTCGTACTACACACTGCTGTACAGAGCTTCCTGAAAACCTAATGTCGCATACACACGACCGGACTTTTTGGCATCAAAGGTCCGACGGAACGAATCCGTTGGACAATTCGATCGTGTGTGGGCTTCATCGGACCTTCATCGGACCTTCATCGGACCTTTTCTGTCGAAAAATCTGACGGACTTTAGAAATAGAACATGTTTCAAATCTTTCCGACGGACTCGAGTCCTATAAAAAAAACGTTTGTCTGTATGCTAGTACGACGGACCGAAAATGACGCAAGGGCAGCTATTGGCTACTGGCTAAGAACTTCCTTATTCTAGTCCGGTTATAGGTCATCACATTCGAAAAGATCGGACTTTGGTGGGATCGTGTGTAGGCAAGTCCGTTTCGTCGTAACTCTGTCGAAAAGTCCTTCGGAGTTCAGGCGGACGAGAAGTCCGCTCGTGTGTACACGGCCTTACAGCAACCTGCCTCAGTACTCCTCTCAGGAGACCTCAGTCCTGATGTAAGCATTGGGATGGTATTTGAGGTGACATACTGTATGTAAATTTCAAAATGCCTTGATGGCTTTATTAGGTAGAGCCTGAATGTTAGCCAAGTTTTTCTTGATTGAGCTGTTCCTCGGTCACCACGTTATGGCCTACAATTGTATAGAAGGATGCCTCGGCTCTTTGACATTTAATTGACAACGTTTATGCTTTTGTATACCATGTAAAACTTTGTAATTCAAATTATTGTAAAGAAAATGCCTTGACGGGTGGATATCAGTCTGAAGGGTCAAAGCCTAGTACACACTACTATTCTTTTTTTTTGTTCAACCCTGCGGGTTGGACGAAAGAAGACCTGACGGCTCAGGTTGGAGCTGCTGTACTAACAATCCAAAGTTAGTACAGTGATCTCGCCTGCTGTGCTATTGTGTTCTGACAGGGGGATGGCCCCCGCCATTGGCTGAGAACGCCAATCGGGAGGCGGTCGGCAGACCTTTTTTGGTCTTGACCCTTCAACAGCTGTCGGACCAGCTGTTGTACACACAATGTTGTCCAGTTTCTATTGAGCTGGCCAAGGACGCCCCACATTTGGCCCATCTGCACTAGGCTTAAAAGTCATTATGTAGAAGGGGCCAATCTAGTTGTGGTATGATGACCCTGTTTTGTGTTGTTGATGCTTTAACCCTCCTGGGGTTCAGTACCGCGGTGACTTTCCAGGCACTTACATTTTGGTATGTCCTTGAGTCAGTGTAGAGTCATGTATTTATTTCAGTGTATCTTCTAAGACGTCCTCTTGGTAAATCTCCCATTATTGTAATAAACATGCTTTTTTGGTGGTTATTTATATGTGGTTAAAAGAATGGCTGGCAAGGCTGATCGAAAAAACTATGTCACTTAATCCTTGTGGTTCTTTCAACTGTCCTAGATAACCAAGAAAGACCAGCCCCTCAGTCACGTATTTCCAATTGGAATAAGACTTTTAAACAAATAGTCCTATAACACAAACCTGCTTCAGATGCTGTGGCTTGTTTTAAAAGCGTGTCACGCTGATGAAAACATTGGAGAAAATTGATGATAATGGCCTTACGTAAAGTTCCTGTAATCTATTTGTGTACAATGCACACTTGTCCTACTAGGGGCTAAACAAGGACACAGACAAACGAACACATCCACGGTAAGTCAGTTACATATAAACTTTTAAAGTATTTGCTATGGTTACACATACACAAGAACGAGTCAATAAAAGAGAGAAAACACGATTAAACTTGGTACCGTTATGAAATCATAAAGAATGCATTATAATGTATATTTATGTTTATATACAATATATATATATATATTATTGGAAGAAGCACTTAGCTCGCTCTGGGGTTCATTATTTGTTTTATCATCTGAAGTATTTCCTTTATACACAGGGCTGGACTGGGACAAAAATTTGGCCCTGGACTTCATCATGACCGGCCCACTTTAATTTTGATTGTCCCCAACAGCATCCCCCTTAGATCAGAGAGTCCCCATCAGAACCCCCCTTCGCATCAGAGTCCCCATCAGCAGCCCCCTTCATATCAGAGAGTCCCCATCAGCAGCCCCCTTCATATCAGAGAGTCCCCATCAGCAGCCCTCTTCACATCAGAGAGTCCCCATCAGAAGTCCCCTTCACATCAGAGAGTCCCCATCAGAAGCCCCCTTCACATCAAAGCCCCCATCAGAAGTCCCCTTCACATCAGAGAGTCCACATCAGAAGCCCCCTTTACATCAGAGAGTCCCATCAGAAGCCCCCTTCACATCAGAGAGTCCCCATCAGAAGCCCCCTTCACATCAGAGCCCCCATCAGAAGTCCCCTTCACATCAGAGAGTCCACATCAGAAGCCCCCTTCACATCAGAAAGTCCCATCAGAAGCCCCCTTCACATCAGAGTCCCCATCAGAAGTCCCCTTCACATCAGAGAGTCCCCATCAGAAGCCCCCTTCACATCAGAGCCCCCATCAGAAGTCCCCTTCACATCAGAGAGTCCACATCAGAAGCCCCCTTCACATCAGAGTGTCCCCATCAGAAGCCCCCTTCACATTAGAGTCCCCATCAGAAGTCCCCTTCACATCAGAGAGTCCCCATCAGAAGCCCCCTTCACATCAGAGAGTCCCCATCAGAAGCCCCCTTCACATCAGAGAGTCACCATCAGAAGCCCCCTTCACATCAGAGAGTCCCCATCAGAAGCCCCCTTCACATCAGAGAGTCACCATCAGAAGCCCCCTTCACATCAGAGAGTCCCCATCAGCAGCCCTCTTCACATCAGAGAGTCCCCATCAGCAGCCCCCTTCACATCAGAGAGTCCCCATCAGAAGCCCCCTTCTCATCAGAGAGTCCCCATCAGAAGCCCCCTTCTCATCAGAGAGTCCCCATCAGCAGCCCCCTTCACATCAGAGAGTCACCATCAGAAGCCCCCTTCACATCAGAGTCCCCATCAGAAGCCCCTTCACATCAGAGAGTCCCCATCAGAAGCCCCTTTCACATCAGAGAGTCCCCATCAGAAGCCCCCTTCACATCAGAGAGTCCCCATCAGCAGCCCCCTTCACATCAGAGAGTCCCCATCAGAAGCCCCCTTCACATCAGTGTGTCCTCCCTCTCCTCCCCCTCCCACATGTACTCACAGTTTTGAAGGCAGCTTCTTGTTCCACTCTCCAGTCATGTGATAACAAGTGATAAGGGGAGAGAGGAAGGAAAGTCTGCCGTTGGTCTATCTCCCCCTGCAGGCTGGAGGGAGCATAACGCCTAATGCTCTCTCCAGCAAGTGACGGAAGCTGCTCCTCCTGACAGGAGTAAAATCGCGATCACTCCCTGTCAGTGAGGAGCGACTCCAGGACTGCACCTGACCAGCCCACTGAGCCATCGGCCCATCGGGAAACTCCCGGTAGTCCCGATGGCCAGTACATGCCTGTTTATACATGAGAATGTGGAAAGAAGGGATTAAGGAGTCATAGGAATTTCTGCATAGTCAAATGTAGGAGAGTAATATGTCCTTCTGAGCAAAAAAAATATTTTACTAACCTTAACCACTTACAACCCGGAAGATTTCCCCCCTTAATGACCAGGCCATTTTTTGCGATTCGGCACTGTGTCGCTTTAACTGACAATTGCGCGGTCGTGCAAAGCTGTTTGTTGTTAGGACAACATTGTTAGGACCCAACATATTGCCCCAGGTTGTAATGCTGCACCATAAAAACCCATGGTCCATGGGTGTCACAAAACAACAAGGCAGGCTTCATCTTCCTGCCAACTTGTTGACAATTTTTGAGCAATTTGAGGCAATTTTTAGGTATTTTGCCACAGGCACACCTGAAGAACCCAGAAGGTAACCCACTGTGCCATGGCACCCTGGTTGAAAAAAGCTGGTGTGAGTGAAGTACCCAAGGGCTCTGTTCTGGTGCCAACTCAGTTTAACTTGTCCATAAACAATAGAGAGGTTGGAATAAAAATTTCAACCTCAGTGTTTGCTGATTGTACACAGCTAAGCAGAGGTGGCTCTAGGCTTTGTGAGGCCTTAGGCACAATTTAGACATGAGGACCCACTTACGCCCATAATAGGAAAAATCATTAAAGTAATAAAAATTAACTAAATAAATTGCATATATTAAGAGCCTTAGATCCTTTAAACTATTAATTTGTAGTTTCTAGAATTTTTCTCCTGATCGCAGCCTCATTATCTCTGTGTAGATCTCTCCCTGGAGCAGTTGAGCAGATTGTACAGCTTACAGGCTGGCCGGCAGTCGACATCGGAGCTGCTGTTGGAAATCATGGGACCCTGTACAGCCTTTCTGATGGCCCCCCCAGTCCCGCCTACATACCATGCTCCCTCAATTTTTCGCCACCCACCAACCTGGTCTTTTAGGGCTAGTTCACACTATTATTGCTCGCTGACGAGCAATCTGCATCTACATTGCTCTTCAAAGAGCATTCGGCTGGCAGTAATAAGGCATTGGGGTTGATTTACTAAAACTAGAGTGCAAAGCCTGCTGCAGCTCTGCATAGAAACCATTCAGCTTCCAGAATTTTTTTGTCAAAGCTTAATTGAACAAACTGAAGCTAGGAGCTGAATGGCTACCATGCAGAACTGCACCAGATCTTTTCACTTTCTCAGCACCTTTTTTTAACCGATTAAATCCCTGATAGCAGTTAAATGGGATCATATTCAGTAGGCAACATGGTGGGTGGTGACAGTGATGCCGCGTACACACGGGCGGACTTTTCGACCGGACTGGTCCGATGGTCTTTCCGACGGACTTTCGATGGACTTTTGACGGACTTCCGGCGGACTTTTGAACGAACGGACTTACATACACACGATCACACCAAAGTCCGACGGATTCGTACATGATGATGTACGACCGGACTAAAATAAGGAAGTTGATAGCTGGTAGCCAATAACTGCCCTAGTGTCGGTTTTCGTCCGTCGGACTAGCATACAGACGAGCAGATTTTTCGATCGGACTCGAGTCCGTCGGACAAATTTGAAACATGTTCCAAATCTAAAGTCCGTCAGATTTTCGACCGAAAAAGTCCGCTGCAGGGTGGATGGAGCCCACACACGGCCGGATTGTCCGGTCGAAAAGTCCACTCATGTGTATGCGGCACGAGGATATTTTTTGCTGCACAAAAATCATCACAGTTGCAGCATATGGACTTCTCCTCTGCTGTCTTTGCAGCATAAGGGCTCTATCACACAGATCTGCTCAGCGGGGGGATCTGTGAGTGGATTCCCTTTTGAACTGGAGCTGAACAGGACAGATGTCATTATCTTGACATCTGTACTTGCTCACAGTGGACAGGAGTGGACTTGGACCTGCAGTGGACCTGCTTAGTGGGTGGTCAGATGTAAATGGGCTTGTG
This sequence comes from Aquarana catesbeiana, assembly GCF_042186555.1. Lineage (NCBI taxonomy): Eukaryota > Metazoa > Chordata > Amphibia > Anura > Ranidae > Aquarana > Aquarana catesbeiana. The sequence goes on along the minus strand of NC_133328.1, from coordinate 613,389,672 downwards.
TCCACTTTCATCAGGCTACCTCTGATCCATCACATTTACAGTAGGTCTGGAAAAAAATAAAGGATGCAGCCCTTTTTTATTTTTCTTTCTGGATTCAAACAGACTTGGAGGTAGGCGGGTGTAAGGGACACTAGTCTATTTGCCACCTGTAAACCTACATGGAGCTTTCAATCAGAGCTGCATTAAAAACTGACAGGTAGGACCTACATGGAAAACTTGGATGAAAGGGTCCGGGGAGTGGAGCCATTTGTTTTTACTGCCCCCTAAATGTGTGTAAACTAGCATCTCAGTGTGCTTATGATCATCATTATTATGTGCTCTATGGCTCTATCTCAGTGTCCATGGCTGTTGGGTGCTGACTTTGTTATGACTGTACTGTGCTACAGTCTGTAACACACAGCCATAAAGAATTCAGTATCCAACAGCCATGGACACTGAGATAGAGCCATAGAGCACCTGTTGTGATCATCATACTGATGATGATCATAAGCTCACAGTGAGGAGCTTGGGATCAGTACTGTTCCTCCAGAGTAGTTGTGCTGTGTCAGTGTCACTGTGTACCATCACCCACTGCTGGGATTTCAGGCTTGCACTACTATTCACTCCAAAGTATCATCTGCTCCAGCCAGGACTGAATGAATACTTATCAGGTGGAGGGGATGTGATCTATACTGTATAGATGGCATATGACTGATGGACATACCAACATTACAGCACAACATATTTATATAGAACTATATAGTGTGTGTGTGTGTGTGTATATATATATAAATATATATATATATTATCTCACAAAAGTGAGTACACCCCTCACATTTTTGTAAATATTTGATTCTATCTTTTCATGTGACAACACAGAAGAAATTACACTTTTCTACAATGTAAAGTAGTGAGTGTACAGCTTGTATAACAGTGTACATTTGCTGTCCCCTCAAAATAACTCAACACACAGCCTTTAATGTCTAAACCGCTGGCAACAAAAGTGAGTACAGCCCTAAGTGAAAATGTCCAAATTGGGCCCAATTAGCCATTTTCCCTCCCCGGTGTCATGTGACTCGTTGGTGTTACAAGGTGTGAATGGGGAGAAGGTGTGTTAAATTTGGGTTTATCGCTCTCATTCTCTCATACTGGTCACTGAAAGTTCAACATGGCAATTTATTCTCTGAGGATCTGAAAAAAAGAATTGTTGCTCTACATAAAGATGGCCTAGGCTATAAGAAGATTGCCAGACCCTGAAACTGAGCTGCAGCACGGTGGCCAAGACCATACACCGGTTTAACAGGACAGGTTCCACTCAGAATAGGCCTCGCCATGGTCGACCAAAGAAGTTGAGTGCACATGCTCAGCGCCATATCCAGAGGTTGTCTTTGGGAAATAGACGTATGAGTGCTGCCAGCATTGCTGCAGAGGTTGAAGGGGGGGGGGGTCAGTCTGTCATTGCTCAGAACATATGCCGCACACTGCATCAAATTGGTCTGCATGGCTGTCGTCCCAGAAGGAAGCCTCTTCTAAAGATGATGCACACAGCTTTCTGAAGACAAGCAGACTAAGGACATGGATTACTGGAACTGATGGTCTGATGAGACCAAGATAAACTTATTTGGTTCAGATGGTGTCAAGCGTGTGTGGCGGAAACCAGGTGAGGAGTACAAAGACAAGCGTATCTTGCCTACAGTCAAGCATGGTGGTGGGAGTGTCATGGTCTAGGGCTGCATGAATGCTGTCGGCACTGGGGAACTACAGTTCATTGAGGGAACCATGAATGCCAACATGTACTGTGACATACTGAAGCAGAGCATGATCCCCTTCCTTCAGAGACTGGGCCACAGGGCAGTATTCCACCATGAAAACGACCCCAAACACACGTCCAATACGACTACTGCCTTGCGAAAGAAGTTGAGGGTAAAGGTGATGGACTGGCCAAGCATGTCTCCAGACCTAAACCCTATTGAGCATCTGTGGGACATCCTCAAACAGAAGGTGGAGGAGCACAAGGTCTTTAACACCCACCAGCTCTGTGATGTCATCATGGAGGAGTGGAAGAGGACTCCAGTGATAACCTGTGAAGCTCTGGTGAACTCCATGCCCAAGAGGGTTAAGGCAGTGCTGGAAAATAATGGTGGCCACACAAAATATTGACACGTTGGGCCCAATTTGGACATTTTCACTTAGGGGTGTACTCACTTTTGTTGCCAGTGGTTTAGACATTAATGGCTGTGTGTTGAGTTATTTTGAGGGGACAGCAAATTTACACTGTTATACAAGCTGTACACTCACTACTTTACATTGTAGCAAAGTGTCATTTCTTCAGTGTTGTCACATGAAAAAATAGAATAAAATATTTACAAAAATGTGAGGGGTGTACTCACTTTTGTGAGATACTGTATATATATAAATCACACTATGTTCTGTACTAGGAGTTCTTGGCACAGCAGTTGATCATATGTGTATAGTACAGGAATAAGATGTTTCTGTCTTGTTGAATGGTAGATGTACAATAGCAGACACTGAAGAAGAGGTGTAACAATGGTTCTTGCAGTAAAAGTACTTTAACAATATTGCTGCTAGCTTCCTAAGAAGAACCATAAGGCAATCTGTCTAGATAACAATAAGCCATTTTTTATGCTGATGCACTGCAATAAACCATATGCAATCACACTGAATAGGGTGTACTAGTGACCCCAGCCCCCACCAGTACAGTATATCAGTGCTAGCACTGAACATCACAGCGAAGGGGAATGATAGATTTCTGTACATCCACAAGTCAAATTAGTGATCAGATAGACTTATGTTGTGCTAGTCTATGGTCAGTGGAATGCTGTGCTGGTCTATGGTCAGTGGAATGCTGTGCTGGTCTATGGTCAGTGGAATGCTGTGCTGGTCTATGGTCAGTGGAATGCTCTGCTGGTCTATGGTCAGTGGAATGCTGTGCTTTGCCTCCTCCCTGTACTCAGCACAGGTAGTATGACTAGCCACTGTAATCCACATACCAACACTGACAACCATAACTCAGCAAGGTTGACTGCCGGTCTTTTTTCCCGGCCCCCCTACACAGACCCATCACCCGGAAGACATAACATCTCCCTCGGTTCAGAGCATTATGCTGTTTACACACAATCGTACATTCCGACAACAAAATCCATGTTTCTTTTTTCCGAAGGATGTTGGTCAAACAAAGTTGGTCGGAAATTCCAAACGTCAAGAACGTGGTGACGTACAACACGTACAACGAGCCGAGAAAAATGAAGTTCAATAGCCAGTGCGGCTCTTCTGCTTGATTCCGAGCATGCGTGGAACTTTGTGCGTCGGAATTGTGTACACACGATCGGAATTTCCGACAACGGATTTTGTTGTCGGAAAATTTAAGATCCAGATCTCAAATTTCGTTTCAAGTGAATCAAAATGATACCCCAGCTCCACTGCCAATTTGATGATCTATGAACTGTGAACTGGTGCTCTAGCCAGGACGTTCATGCCCCAAAATGCAGTACTTGAATCAGAAAAGGGCTGGCGACTCGGATGCTCTTGAATAAATGTCCTTTATTTGGTTACATGGGTACAGGCTAAGTTGACGCGTTTCGGCTAAGAAGCCTTCATCGAAGCATACACGTAATGCTTTGATGAAGGCTTCTTAGCCGAAACGCGTCAGCCTGTACCCATGTACCCACATAACCAAATAAAGGACTTTTATTCAAGAGCATCCGAGTCGCCAGCCCTTTTCTATTTCAAATTTTGTTTGTCGTAAATTCCGACGGAAACTGTCCGCTGGAGCCTACACACGGTCGGAATCTCCGACAACGAGCTCCCACTGAACATTTCCTGTCGGAAAATCCAACCGTGTGTATGGGGCATTAGACACATCTCTTCTTTCTCTCCTCTCAGCCACTCTCCCTTCCTAACCTGAGCACCGGTGGGTGTCAGGCAAGAGGTGAGCTCTGAGCATTCATGGCATATAGATAGATTATGGCATTTTTAGTATTATTATTTTTTTTTTACTAGTAATGGCGGTGATCTGCGATTTTTAGTGGGACTGCGACATTGCGGCGGACAGATCGGACACCTAACTGACATTTTTGACACTTTTTTGGGAACCAGTGACATTATTACAGTAATCGGTGCTAAAAATATGCGCTGTTATTGTACTAATGACCCTGGCAGGGAAGGGTTTAACATCAGGGGCGATCAAAGGGTTAACTGTGTTCTCTTACTGTGTGTTCTAACTGTATGGGGGAAGGGCTCACTGGAACAACACTTATATCCATATTCCTGAATAGCAGAAATGCAAGATCTGTGTGATCTCCCCTCTCAGAACGAAGATCTGCCTTGTTTACACAGGCAGATCCCCATTCTGTCACTGCGGGGAATGATAGCGGGTGGGCGGCGGACATTGAGTCCGCCGGACCTGCTGATTGGCTCCCCCCGCTGGCCACACACGCGCCCACTAAATAGGGTTCCCAACTTGGTGCACACGCGCCCACGAAATAGGGTTCTCGAGCCATTGTACACCTACGGCGATTCGCGGGAATGAGCCAACCTGCCGCAGTATAATGCGGCTGGTCGGCAAGTGGTGAAGGTTCGGTTCACACCAGACTTGTGCACAATGGAAAATTTTGTTTAGTTTCGGTTCGTTGTCATTCGTAAAATACATAATTTTTCAAAAACGCCCTTCTCCATTGAAATGAATGTGAAGCGCATGAAAAGCGCCTGAAAAGCGCTTCAAAAGAGCCTCAAAATGATTCTTTTGAGTCACGTGACCTTCTAAAAAGCGCACCGCTAATGCCTCAAACGCGCTTTAAAAGTGCCGCAAAGGCACAGCAAAAGCACCCGGCTTTTTTTAGGCAGTTTTCAAGCGCCTCAGTGTGAAAGGGGTATTATTATGCGAATGCTATGTAGGTCAGATGCGATAAACCAAAAGCACAGATTTGCACTACTTCTAAAAAAGCATTATTTCCAATGAAGGCTGTTCACATATATGCGGTGCAAATTTGATCCGGTTCAAAAAAGGGTCCTGTGTGAGTTTAGTGCACCGCGAATTGCAGCTCTATAGACTTCTATGGGACCAATGAAATCTATGAAATTTATGAAATTGCAATCCAGTGTTCACATCACTGCAAATAATTTTTTTTGCCCAGATTTCATAGGAATAAAATTGCAGATGTGACCATTCCACTCACAAATTCGCACTCAATTCACATTGAAATCACACCTGGCAAGCAGAAATCTCAATGCAAATTCACACCATGTATCGCTTTAAATTTGCACCGAATTCGCAGCTCATAAGTGTGAATCGGCACTAAGACCCCTTTCACACTGGGGCAGTGAGGGCGTCAGCGGTAAACAGGGCCGGCCCTACCATGGGACCCAGGCGGCACATTCAGAGGGGCTCCCACTGATTCTGCATTATGGTGAGTTGAACAATTTAATTTTATATTACAATGTATTAATAGAAATAATGCGCTTCAATCATCCTGACACCATAACAACCATGGTGCCGGGATGATTGAAGCGCTAACACCAGGTGTTTGGAGTAAAGTGGGCCAATCTGGATGAAGTCCAGGGCCATATTTTTGTCCCAGTCCAGCCCTAGGCAGAGCACTCGCTGCCATACCCGCACAGTGGACAGTTTGTCTGAACCCCCCACCACTGCTGCCTCTGACTAAACCCCCCCTGCCTCCACCACATCTGCCTCTGACTAAACCCCCCACCACCACCATCATTGCTGCCTCTGTCTGAACCTCCCCACCACCACCTCCTCTGTCTGAACCCTCCTTACCACCACAGCTCCATTGGACAGAACCACCCACCACCACCACCGTTGCATGTAAATCTGACTTCCTGATACATTTAATTTTAGCTTTAATTGTCATGATATAAAATAAAGGATATGGGGGCCTTTTGGTGGGCATGATTTTTTTTTTGGGGGGGGGGGGGGGGGGGCAGCATTTTATTCTTGGTTCCAGGCAGCGCAATGTCTTGGGCCAGCACTGGCGGTAAAGCAGCGCTAATTTTAGCGGCACTTTACAGCTGTTATAGCGGTGCTATTCGGCCGCTAGCGGGGCGCATTTAACCCCCCCTGCTAGCGGCCGAGGAAAGGGTTAAAACCCCTTTGCAGGCGCTTCGGCAGCACTGCCCATTCATTTCAATGGACGGAGTGGTGGAGGAGCGGTGTATACACCTCTCCCGCACCACCCCAAAGATGCTGCTTGCAGGACTTTTTTCCCCGTCCTGCAAGCGCACCGCCCCAGTGTGAAAGCACTCAGATTTTCACACCGGGGGGGCTTGTGAGGCACGGTTTTTTAGGCGCATTACAGGCGCTATTTTTAGCGCAAAAAAAAAGCCTGAAAAAGGCCCCAGTGTGAAAGGGGTCTAAAGGTCCAATTTACGTCTTGCCTATTCACATTGTTGTCAATCAAGTCATAATAAAGGGGGATCCATTGGACAACGCTGAAACGCGTTGCCTAATTTTTGGATTGTCATATAAAGTCACATCTGGACCTCTTAACAGGAATGTGGCGCTTCAATTTCCATTTTTGTTAAACTACACTACAAGCCCAGGAGACCATGGAGGTCCTCTGGGGTGTAGATTCCTACCCAGGAAGCAGATCACCTACATCAACACCAATACTTTGAGATCGCAATACCAGTGAGATAACCCTACAGGCCCAGCGCTATTTTTCCACTTTCTTCAATAGGAAAATGACAGGTCCACTTTAAAGTTCCTTTTGCTGTATGGGTGACTGAATCACATGGGTGACCTGAACAGACTTGTACGGTCTGTAATTATTGCATGATGTGGTGCATATCTAGGACGTCATCCTCGGTTACATGGGGTTGCTCACATCATTTGATTAGCCATGCATGGAAATCTGTTTGATTAGAGCACAAAGCCGGCCTCAAAGTCTTCGCTGACTGTTCTGACACACAGAGGAAGCTTCTTATTACCGATATTCCATTTCATCCCATAGCACGCAATGTTAGGGACTATTGTTAGGAGAACTGGATTGGCCTGGCCAGAAAGCTTTCCAGTTCATTCAACCTATATAATTAAAGTGGAAGTTTATCTTTGCACTTCACAAATGAAAAATCCTATTAGACCTAAATTAAACTTATTACAGATGACGGCTTTACCACTTTTTTCCATGTCACAATTTTCCAAATAGTTTTTAACCACTTCTGGAGTGCAAGGTTTTTACCCCCTTCATGACCAGGCCATTTTGTGCGATACGGCACTGTGTTACTTTAACTGACAATTGCGCAGTCGTGCGACGTTGTACCCAAATAAAATTGATGTCCTTTTTTCCCCACAAATAGAGCTTTCCTTTGGTGGTATTTGATCACCTCTGCGTTTTTTATCTTTTGCGTATAAACAAAAAAAAGACAGTCAATTAAAAAAAAAAAAAAAATATATATATATATATATATATATATATATATATATATGTAGCGCACTACCCCCGTAGGAGCTGCTGGTAGTTCATTCCTTTCTGTTAGTGTAGCTCCGTTCTCCTCCCCTGAACGAATTACACAGCAGACAGTCCAGAACAGTTGAACATTAAACTTTATTCTTTTCCCTTAATGCATGGCAGAAAAGAATGTGCAATATGTACAGTCTGTATCTTCAGGAAATATGAGCTGCCTCTAAATCTTTGGTTCCTGTAATGGTAGTTCTATCCTTTTCCCTTAATGAACCGACAGGTGCCTCTCTCAAAAACACCCTGGAATTCAGATTTTTAAGAAGTGCCAGGCCTCACCTGTCCATCTTGACTCCCACAATCCTCCCTGGTCGGTTCAGGAAAAGTCCGGCCGCACCCCGATCTACTGCATCCTCTTGACAGCCGCTTCCTGCTCCGCATGTTCAGAACCAACCCAGCCGGTGATGTCTGATCCATGACTCCTGGAGATTCTTTAGGTAACTTAGTAAATGAACCATCCAGCGCTGAGGTCTCTGAACCCTCAGGCCTTCAGGTTCAAGATCTGGTGCTATCCAGCACTGAGAGCATTACACCCCCAGGCCTTCAAGCCCGGACCCCTGAGGGTCACATTCTTGCTGCTTCTCTGGATCACATTCCCATCTCCAACCACCTCACTCCTCTGGAGCATGTGATCCCCAGTTTATATAGGCTTAATAGCCCCTGCCCACTCAAATTAATGATTGGTTCAGGGTGGCCCATACAAACTAACTGCATCCTGGGTCCAAACCACCTTCCCTCCAGCACCTCTCACTGGAAGAACAGGGCATCACTCATAACAGAATACAGGTGGTCACACCCCCAGTTCTACTCCCAACCAAATCAAACCCAACCAGGCCAAAACCAACAGGGCAATGCACTGGCAATTTTACCACTAACTCTTACTAACTAGTTAGCACACACCTAAGTAGGTGGGCGCTACATATATATTTTACATTACAATTTATATTTACAAATCGGACATCTAACTGACACTTTTGACACTTTTTGGGGACCACCGACACTAATACAGTGATGCGTGCTAAAAACAAATGCACTGTCACTGCACTAATGACACTGGCAGGGAAGGGGTTAACATAAGGAGTGATCAAAGGGCTAAGTGTGTCTCTAGGGGGTGCTTACTAACTGTGGGGGGGTTGTACTGATTGGGGGAAGACAGAGATCCGGGTTCCTGCTTAGCAGGCACACAAGATCTCCATCTTGTCCCCTTGCATAATGGCGATCTGCCTTGTTTACATAGGCAGATCTCTGTTCTGCCTATAAACTGGTTGTTAAGGAGCAGAGTTGAGAAGACAGCTGTGGCGTCCTTAACAACCGATGAGTCATCAGCTGTCAATGGGTTTCCCTGCTGACAGCTGAATAAAAAAAAAATAATAATTTGCCAGTTAAAAACATGCAATTATTTATTTTTTTAAACGGTGTGGGCCCCAAAATCCTTACCAGACCCTTATCCAGCCTGGCAGGTCAGGAAAGGGGGGAGGACGAGTGAGCACACCCCCCCCCCCCACTGAACCATACCAGGCCACATGCCCTCAACATGCCCTTCCCCACCCCAAAGCACCCATCCCCACAGCAGCGACCATTGGTTGTGGGGGTCTGCGGGCGGGGGGCTTATTGGAATCTGGAAGCCTCCTTTAACAAGGGGGTCCCAAGATCCCGGCACCCCTATGTGAATGAGTATGACGTACATAGTACATAAAACACACACAGGTTTTGACAATTATTGTCAAAAAAATAAATAAAATAGTGTCCCCTGATGTAAATCCATCATCAATCACGCTGCCTGCCACACCGCCGGACCAGAAAAATAAAGAAATAAAAAACGCTCCAGCCGACATGAAGGCTGGCTGCCTACTGCCGCCTCCACCGTTTGACAGTTCTTATGTAGGTAAGGGTCTGAGTCACCTGGCGATGTCACCTGGTGGCACCGCCCCCCTTGTGATGTTGCCGACCCAGCATGCACCAGTCCGTGACATCAGAAGGGGGCGTGCCACCAGGTGACATAGCCAGGTGGCCCCGCCCCTTACCTATATAAAGAACGGTGGAGCCTGCAATAGGCAGCCAGCCTTCATGTCGGCAGAATCGTTATTTATTTTTCTATTTTTCGGGTGCGGTGGGCAGTGGGATTGATGATGGATTTACATTGGGTAGACGCTATTTTTTTTTTATTTTTTAACAAAGGAATTGTCAAAAACTGTCTCTGTGTTTTTATTACTTTTTGACACTTTTTTGGTGAATGGGTAAGGGTACTATGTACCTCATACTCATTGTTTTACAGGGGGAGGGGCGGAATCTGTGGGCTCTTTTCTTAAAAGGGGCTTTTCAGATTCAGATAAGCCCCCTGACCGCAGATCCCCACAACCAAAACCCAGGGTTGTGGGGAAGAGACCCTTGTCCCCATCAACATGGCAACAAGGTGCACCGACCCCCCATGTTGAGGGCATGTGGCCTGGTATGGTTCAGGAGGAGGGGGCGCTCGCTCATCCCCCTCTTTCCTGACCTGCTAGGGTGCATGCCCGGATAAGGGTCTGGTATGGATTTTGGGGGGGACCCCACGCAGGTTTTTTTTTTTACTATTTTTTTACCGGCAAATGTTTTTTTATTCAGCTGTCAGCATGGAAGCCCATTGACAGCTGACGACCCTATTGAGGATGTCGCCGCCGGCTTCCTGGCCTCGCTCCTTCACAACCAGCTTTTACTGCGCCGCAGTGCATTTCAGGCTGTTCGGTGGGGCGAACACCTGCCGAATACCCTGCAAATTCGGGTGTTCCCCGAATGGAGCAAAAAGCCAATGTTTGGTCCTAACTCATGCTTGGGCCGAACCTCTCGCCCAACTCTACATCTAATAATTGGTAAGCTGCAATATATTACATTTTTGATTTGGGGTTTAATACCATAACTGCCTAGAATAGCTTCATCAATAGGTCAAAATTTAAAAGCAATTTTTGTAACAAAAAAAAGGCGAAAAACCCCTCCTATCTACAGTGCCTTGCAAAAGTATTCACCCCCTTGGCTTTTTACCTATTTTGTTACATTACAGCCTTTGGTTCAATGTTTTTTTAATCTGAAATATATGTGATGGATCAGAACACAATAGTCTAAGTTGGTGAAATAAAATTATAAAAATATATACATAAAACTATTATTCAGAAATAAAAAATTGATAATTGGCATGTGCGTATGTATTCACCCCCTTTGTTATGAAGCCCATAAAAAGCTCTGGTGCAATTACCTTCAGAAGTCACATAATTAGTGAAATGATGTCCACCTGTGTGCAATCTAAGTGTCACATGATCTGTCATTACATATACACACCTTTTTGAAAGGCCCCAGAGGCTGTAACACCTAAGCAAGAGGCACCACTAACCAAACACTGCCATGAAGACTAAGGACTCTCCAAACAAGTAAGGGACAATGTTGTTGAGAAGTACAAGTTGGGGTTAGGTTATAAAAAAAATCCAGATCTTTGATGATCTCTAGGAGCACCATCAAATCTATCATAACCAAATGGAAGAACATGGCACAACAGCAAACCTGCCAAGAGACGGCCGCACACCAAAACTCACGGAGCGGGCAAGGAGAGCATTATTCAGAGAGGAGCACAGAGACCTAAGGTAACCCTGGAGGAGCTGCAGAGTTCCACAGCAGAGACTGGAGTATCTGTACATAAGCCGTACGCTCCATACGCTCCACGAGTTGGGTTTTATGGCAGAGTGGCCAGAAGAAAGCCATTACTTTCAGCACAAAACAAAATGGCAAAATGGCACATTTGAGTTTGCGAAAAAGCATGTGGGAGATTCCCAAAATGTATGGGGGAAGTTACTCTGGTCTGATGAGACTAAAACTGAACTTTTTGACCATCAAAGAAAACGCTATGTCTGGCGCAATCCCAACACATCACATCACCCAAAGAACACCATCCCCACAGTGAAAGAAGGTGGTGGCAGCATCATGCTTTGGGGATGTTTTTCAGCAGTCAGGACTGGGAAACTGGTCGGATTTGAGGGAAAGATGGATGGTGCTAAATACAGGGATATTCTTGAGCAAAACCTGTACCACTCTGTGTGTGATTTGAGGCTAGGACGGAGGTTCACCTTCCGGCAGGACAATGACCCCAAACACACTGCTAAAGCAACACTTGAGTGGTTTAAGGGGAAACATGTAAAAGTGTTGGAATGGCCTAGTCAAAGCCCAGACCTCAAGCCAATAGAAAATCTGTGGTCAGACTTAAAGATTGCTGTTCACAAGCGCAAACCATCCAACTTGAAGGAGCTGGAGCAGTTTTGCAAGGAGGAATGGGCAAAAGATGTGGCAAGCTCATAGTCTTATCCAAAGCGACTTGGAGCTTTGATAGCCGCAAAAGATGGCTCTACAAAGTATTGAGTTTAGGGGGGGTGAATAGTTAAGCACATTGACTTTTTCTGTTATTTTGTCCAATTTGTTGTTTGCTTCACAATAAAAAAAAAAGTTGTGGGCATGTTCTGTAAATTAAATGATGCAAATCCTCAAACAATCCATGTTAATTCCAGGTCGTGAGGCAACAAAACACGAAAAACGCCAAGGGGGTGAATACTTTTGCAAGGCACTGTATTCTCACTCGGTGGTAGCAGCTATGCCTGCCTTCTCCACTTATGGCTGTTAAAGAAATTATTCGTCACCTGAAACCTCCTAATAATATTCAGCAAGTGTTGGGCAGTGTGGATTTCACACCGAGCATTTCGCCTCCTCAGCATTCCCGAACATGCTAAAGCGCTGATCAGCAAAGTGCTGGAACTCAGGAGTCCTCTGCCCCCTGACACACAAACCGCGCTGATTGATAATCCGCATTACATAATGCTTAGAGGTAAATGGGCTCAGCGTGGATTACTCAGCAGGGGAACGGGCTTTTCATAGCCATCTCCTGGAAGAGAACAATCGCACAAGTCAGATTTTTCTCCCGACACCATCACTTGACTCTTGCCACCTTTAATTTACTCGGATAAGGCGTACAATTTATGGCAATTACTAGACGAACAATAACAATATGACAACATTTTTCTTTGGGGATCAGGCTGTGAAGGTGAAATTCCTGCACGGCGGTCTTTAAAGCACAAAAAAAAAATGTTGATTTAAATCTATTCTTCAGCAGCCACAAAGGTTAAAAATCCACTTTGTGTGCACCAAATGTCCTTGAAAATGAAGATATCACTTTGTACCTATACATAACTCCTAACTTTTAGAGATGGGAATGAGGGACACCTATCAGCAAAAGTATACAGGAATAGGACACACCCCCTTGCCACGCCCCCTTAAAGGAGAATTAAACAAAAAATAAAAGATTGGTTCAACCCACAAGTGCTTTTTTTACCACTACTATTTCTTTATATTGGCGTTTGGAATTTACAAATGCAGCAATTTAGAAATCAGATGAAAGGTTTAGCAATGGAAAACACTTTTTGACAGATAAAAAGTAAATTTTGTATACATCTATATAGATCAGACCAAAATGAGGGACAAATGAGGAGGAATAAGGGACAGAGGGACATTGCTCCAAATCAGGGACAGTCGCTCAAAATCAGGGACAGTTGGGAGCTATGCCTATAGCAGTGACATCATCACTGTGCTGTACATAGCCTATGCAGAGAGCAAAGCTGTGAGAGGGGCCCAGTGGGCCCCACCCACTACAGGCTGCCTGCAGAAAACTACAGGAGGGGGTGGAGACTAGGGATGGGTTCACTGTTCAGTACTGAGCCTATTAAAGGAAGCTCTGAGATTCCGATAAGCCCCTCGCCTAGCGACCCCCAAAACCAACGGCCAGGGATGTGGGGAAGAGGCCCTTGTCCTCATCATCAATAACCACTTAAGGTTCACCCTATAACCGTTTTACTGCTACTGGGTGGCACCTCTATGCCGGACCACCTCTATACCTGGATCACGTATATTACATATACGTGATCCAGGCTCTTCTGGGTAGGGGGTGCGCATGCACGCCGGCAGTTTGTTCCCGCCGTGATCACACACAACGGGAGCCGAACAGGGGGTTCTGAAGACTCGATGTCTGCCAGCGCCCGTTGATCATCAAGCAGAGAGGCAGAGCGGCGGTCTGCCTATGTAAACAAAAGTGGAAAAATGTGTAGTAATTAGGGATGGGTTGAGCACCCCCCCCCGGTTCGGTTCGCAGCAGAACATGAGAACAGGCAAAAAATTTGTTTGAACGCGCGAACACCGTTAAAGTCTATGTGACACGAACGTGAAAAATCAAAAGTGCTAATTTTAAGGGTTAATATGCAAGTTATTGTTATAAAAAGTGTTTGGGGACCTGGGTCCTGCCCCAGGGGACATGTATCAATGCAAAAAAAAGTTGTAAAAACTGACGTTTTTTCGGGAGCAGTGATTTTAATAACGTTTAAAGTGAAACAATAAAAGTGAAATATTCCTTTAAATTTCGTACCTGAGGGGTGTCTATAGTATGCCTGTAAAGTGGCGCATGTTTACAACAGTCCGAGAGCAAAATTACATTTCTAGAGGAAAAAAAGTCATTTAAAAATACTAGTGTTAGCGCCGGCTGCTATAATGAATTGTCGGGTCTCTTCAATACTCATAAATGTCATTGAAAAAAATGGCCTGGGATTCCCCCACAGTGCATTACCAGGCCCTTTGGGTCTGGTATGAATATTAAGGGGAACCCCGAACCAAAATTTTAAAAAAAAAATGCGTGGGGATCCCCCCAAATTCCATACTAGGCCCTTCAGGTCTGGTATGGATATTAAAGGGAACCCCGTGCCAAAATTTGAATAAAAATGGCGTGGGGATCCCCCTAAAAATCCAGACCCTTATCCGAGCACGCAACCTGGCATGCCCTCAACATGGGGAGGATGTCCCCATGTTGATGGGGACAAGGGCCTCATTCCCACAACCCTTGCCCGGTGGTTGTGGAGGTATGCGGGCGGGGGGCTTATCGGAATCTGGAAGCCCCCTTTAACAAGGGGACCCCTAGATTCCAGAACCCCCATGTGAAATGGTAGCATTTCACAAAAAAAGTGTCAAAAATGTTAAAAAAGACAAGAGATGGTTTTTGACAATTCCTTTATCAATGTCTTCTTCTTTCCCCGCTTCTTCTTTCATCTTCTTCTGGTCTTCATTTGGTTTTCTTCCTCCATCTTGTTCTTCCCTCGCTTCTTCCTCTGCTTCTCCCTCTTCTTCCTCCAATCCTCTGCGTCTTCCTTCGGTCTTCTCGTCCGCATCTTCCTCTGGCTTCTTCTTCCCCACTTCGTTCTCTGGACGATCCGCATCCATGGGATGCTTCTTTTCTTCTGACAGTTCTTATATAACTGAGGGCGGGGCCATCCGGTGACCCTGCCCCCCTCTGACGCACGGGGACTTCCCTATGGTTTTCCCAATGGTGTCAGAGGGAGGCAGGGTCACCCGTTACGTAACCGGTGACCCCACCCCCCGGGTAACCCCCGCCTATTATAGCAGCCGGCGCTACCGCTAGCACTTTTAAATGACTTTTTTTTTCCTTTAGAAATGTCATTTTGCTCTCGGACTGTTGTAAACACGGGAAACATGCGCCACCTTACAGGCATACTATAGACACCCCCCAGGTACGAAATTTATAGGAATATTTCACTTTTATTGTTTCACTTTAAGCATTATTAAAATCACTGCTCTGCAGATTGCATTCAAACTAGCATGGTGTAACTGAGCATAAACTCCACTAGTTTCATCATAACTGACGTCATCGGGGGGTGATAAAAATGCAATAAAAATAAAGTGAAAAAAAAACAAAAAAAAAAACAAGGTGTTATGACAGGGGGTCCCCTCTGTCAAGGTACCTCCCCCATGTTGACAGCATATGGCCCCCTTTCCTGGGCAGTCAGGATGCATGCTTAGATTAAGGGTTTGGTATGGATTTTAAGTGGGACCCCGTGCATTTTTTTTTTTTTGCATGGGAATTCTATGGAAAATCCCTACTAGACCAGAAGGGTCATTTATGGATTTCCTGGGTGACCTCATGCTTTCTTTTTGTTTTTAAGGTTTTTCTTGCATGGGGTACCCCTCTTAAAATCCATACCAGAATCAAAGAGTCTGACATATATTTTGGGGGGGGAGGTTATTCGACACAACTTTTTTTTTCATTCTTGCTGTATAAGGGAACTGCACCAAGATGTAGCCATTATGAAAGGTTTGCCCTTTAAATTAGACATTTGTGATTTGTTTCTTTCCAAATTTTTCTTTATTTGGAAATTCTGATGTATCTGAATTTCCAAATTACAAAAGTAAGGAATTTAAACAAATCTGAAATATCAAATCCAAATTTCAGACAAATTCTAATTCTAATGCCCTGTACACACGGTCGGAATTTCTGACGGAAAATGTGTGATAGGACCTTGTTGTCGGAAATTCCAATTGTGTGTGGGCTCCATCACACATTTTGCATAGGTATTTCCGACGCACAAAGTTTGAGAGCAGGATATAAAATTTTCCGACAACAAAATCCGATCGGTTAAATTCTGATCGTGTGTACACAAAGTGTCACACATGCTCACAATAAGTTTGAGAGACGAAAGCTATTGGCTATTGCCCCGTTTATAGTCCCGACGTACGTGTTCTACGTCACCGCGTTCAGAACGATCGGATTTTCTGACAACTTTGTGTGACCATGTGTATGCAAGACAAGTTTGAGCCAACATCCGTTAGAAAAAATCCATGGATTTTGTTGTCGGAATGTCCGATCAATGTCCGACCGTGTGTACAGGGCATAACAGTTTTCAAATCAAATTTGAATAGTTTTCGGATCGAATTTGAATAGTTTTAAAATCCAATTTGAATAATTTTCTAATCGAATTTAAATAGTTTTCGAATCGAATTCAAATTTCTAAAGAGAAAAAAACAGAAAAGAAAATAAAGGAATAGAATAGAAAAGAATATAATAGAAAAAATAGATTAAAACAGAACAGAATAGAAAATAACAGAATAGAATAGAAAAAAAAGAAGAGAAGAGAAAGAATATAACCATCTTCCAAAATTTGAATATTGAATAGAATAAATTCAATTCAAATGCAATTCTAATAGAATTTGAATGGAATTCAAAAAATTTTAATTGATTTGAATTTAAATAAACAAAATGAATTCCCAAAATGAATTAAACAAATTAAACTCAATTAACCACTTCAGCCCCGGAAGGATTTGCCCCCTTCCTGACCAGGTCATTTTTTGTGATTCGGCACTGCGTTGCTTTAACTGACAATTGCACAGTCGTGCGAAGTTGCACCCAAACAAAATGTATGTCCTTTTTCCCCACAAATAGAGCTTTCTTTTGGTGGTATTTAAAATGATTTTATTTTTTGTTTTTCTATAAACAAAAAAAGAGCAAAAATTTTGAAAAAACACAATATTTTGAAGTTTTTGCTATAATAAATATCCCAATTTAAAATAAATAAATAAATAAATGTTTTCCTCAGTTTAGGCCAATATGTATTCTTCTACATATTTTTGGTAAAAAAAAAACTCAATATATTGATTGGTTTGCGCAAAAGTTAGCATCTACAAAATAGAGGATAGATTTATGTCATTTTTACTATTATTTAGTTTTTTACTAGTAATGGCGGCGATCTGTGATTTTTATCGAGATTGCAATATTGCGGCGGTCAGATCGGACACTTTTGACACTATTTTGGGACCAGTGACATTTATACAGAGATCAGAGCTAAAAATAGCCACTGATTACTCTATAAATGACATTGGCAGGGAAGGGGTTAACACTAGGGGGCGATCAAGGGGATAACTGTGTTCCCTAGGTGTGTTCTAACTGTGGGTGGGGGGATGGGACTGACGAGGGGAAAAGAGAGATCGGTGTTTATACTTAGTATGAACACACGATCTGTCTCCTCTCCCCTGAGAGAACCTGGATTTGTGTGTTTACACAAACAGATCCAGGTTCTCACTCTGTCACGAGTGATCGCGGGTGCCTGGCAGTCATTGCACCCGCCGGGCACGCGCATCGGCTCCGGGGACATGTGCCTGCTGTCATGTCTTAAAGGAGCGACGTACAGCTACAGCGATTTGCCCAGCCGAGCCAACCTGCTGCAGTATAACTGTGGCGGCTGGTCAGCTAGTGGTTAACTAAACTAATTTATGTAAATAATGAATCAAAATTAAACAAGACAATTTTTTTTTCATTATGCACACATCTATTTTTATTTTTTTTTATTGTTAGTGAGTAAAAAGTGAGAAAAAAGTGTAGCAAATAATAAAAAAAAAAATAATATAGCATATACAGTACAATTGCTACACAAGCCATATTGCAATTTAATATTATTAACAATTTCCTTTTCTTTTCAATCTGCAACCGATAAAATTTTCTGTAAAATTCAATGCAATGTGGCAACCTGCAACAACCTCCCAGATTCCTGCTTGTGTGATTGGTTTACTGATTTTCCCAGAAGTCTGCTCTAAGATTCAAGTCAAATTTTAGGCATCCTTTGCAATAGGAATCTCAGTTTTAGTAGATTAAATACCTCTAAAAGGGGTGCATACACTAGAGATTTTCTCATTAGAACACTGAGAGTGCACCAGGTGACTACATTGAACCAAACCTTCCCACTCAGAATTAGTCTGAAAAGTGCATTGTGAAATATACAGCTATTTCTTCAGAGCAGAAAAAGGCAGGAATCTGCATCAATCTGCAAAATCCCTGCAATGTGCATTGATCACCCAGGGGGGAATTATTTTTTCTCAACAAAAATGGGGTTACTCTTTTAATTGAGAATGAAAAACGAGGAATACCCAAAAGTGGATGGGAACACCCAGCACCCCAACGCAGGCGGGCCAAGGTGTGGATATTATTACAGTGAGAATTTATAAGTGGTATGCTCACAAGATAAGAGAAACCAGGGGAGGATCCAACCCACACATTTATATCTATAATTGAAATATAACATTTGGGTAGAAGAACCTTTAATAGCATTTTTTAGGTGGTAAACTACCCTACAGCTACAGCTTCTTTCAGTATTAAATTGCAAGAAACTTCATTCAGAAAAGCTAGGAAACACACTAATGTTATTTTGAGGTTTTTTTGCTTGTTTTTTTAACCTGTGAATGTAGGCAAAAATCAAACCAAATCTGCTTTTCGTTTTAAGCAAATCCTGACTTAAAATTAAGGGGTGGGGGAGGGGAGATGTATGATATGTGCTCTCCATGGTGCTGATTCTACTGGATGAATTTTAACTCAAGCATGCAGCCAGTGAAGACAGAACCTGCTTGTAGCAGGTAAAAGGCTAAAACAATCTGCATTTAGCTTTTTCACCAAAAGAATCATGTGCCCTAAAGCATATCTAGCCCCGGAAATGAAAATGTAATATATTGAAGCATTGCTAGGCAATACATTTGGTGGCTGAACCAGTTTCCTTTTGAAGGGGTGTGACAGTGCCTAGTTGTTCTCTTGATTTCGACCACAAGGATGATGAGCTGTGTACGGTTAACCATTCATACTCTATACCAGCCTTTCTCAACTTTTTCAACACAGAAGGAACCCTTGAAATAGTTCTCCGGTCTTGGGGAACCCCTGCTAAAAATTTGATATCTACAACTCATGATACATTAGTGTGATGGTCAGTGGGAAGAATGGTCCTTACACTTGTGGTCATTGGGAAGAATTACCTCCTTACAGATGGCAAAAAAGATCAATGGTCTCAGTGGGAACTTATCTGAGAGTCAGAAATTGCCCAATGCTGAAGGAACCCCTAGCAACCTCTGGGGGAACCCTAGGGTTCCACAGAACCCTGGTTGAGAACCACTGCTCTATACCTTGGTAGAGTGCAAACTTCCTAGAAATGAATTAAAGATACACAGCTCAGGCAGGGACAACACCCAATAGATTACAACAGGTGGGCCTACAGCTTCGTGGTTTACGTTTTCACTGGTTGGCGGGGGGGGGGGGGGGGGTGGTGGTCATTTTGGGATGGAGAGTAGGGGGGGCTTTAACGTAAGTGTAATTAGCAGAGGTGCAATGGGTAGCTTTATTCACTGTTGCATACTAGCATTACAGTGAGTTATAAAGGTCAGTTACACTGAAGCGAGGGCAGCACAGTTTGAAGGCAGTGGTTTTATGGTTGGCAGTTATGCCTTGCAGCCCTGGGGGGTCCATGGTCTGAATCTCAGCTGGAACACCACCTACATGGAGTTTGTATGTTTTCCCTGCGCTGTATGGATTTTTTTTTTTTAGCTCTCCTGTTATCTCCCGCGTTATAAAGACTTGCTAGTAAGTCAATTGGGTCCTGTCTAAATTGGCCCTGCTACAAATTGGCTATGCACATGTGTTGTCACATTCCCGGGACGTGCAGTCAGGGGAGGCAGGTGAGGCAGAGCCATGAACATAAAAAAACAAAAAAAAAAACGATCAAGCTTCGAAGGTCGTAGCTTGGTGACCTGGGGTCACAGAGAACCCAAATTTGGGGGGTAGGTAGCTGAATTTGCAGCTTCTGACTATGGTTCCGGGGATATGGGGCTCCTTGCGCAGCCTGTCAGAAGCTACATACAGCATGGCCAGTTTAAATACAAGCTGGCACACTCTGCAGCAGACTGAGAGGATGAGCTCACAGTGCCTCTCCTTACTTCTTGTCAGAAGCACTGAGCTCAATAGAAAGCTTGGAGCCTTGGACCAATGGTAAAATGCTGCAGTGGAGGCTCTCGTCTCATAGCAGTGTCATAGAAGGGGGCATGTCTAAAAGACAAATGCTCCCTTCCAGCCCAGCCCTCTTAACTAGAAGGAAAAAGCATGAGTTTATGGGGATAAGATTTACCCATAATCCCATGTTTTTCTCACATAGTTAAAGGGGTTGTAAAGGTAAAATTTTTTTCACCTTAATGCATTCTATGCATTAAGGTGAAAAAACTTCTGACAATACCGCCGCCCCCAGCCCCCCCGTTTTACTTACCTGACGCCTCGAAAGTCAGCTTCTCGTTCCCGACATCTATTCCTCCGCTCACCCTGGCCGCTGATTGGCTACAGTGGATGGATTGGAAGCAGCGCAGCCATTGGCTTGCACTGCTGTCAATCACATCCAATGACGTGGCGCACTGGGGGGGGGGGCCGAGTGATACAGTGAGCGGCTACAGCCGCCGGCTGTATCACGGGAGCGCGCCCGCAAGCACTAACCACCATGCGAGGGAGCTCGCATTAAGGTGGTTAATGCTTGCGGGGAGGAGCTGAAACAGCCGCCGAGGGACCCCAGAAGACCAGGTTCGGGGCCACTCTGTGCAGAACGAGCTGCACAGTGAAGGTAAGTATAACATGTTTGTTATTTTTAAAAAAAAAAAATTTTACCTTTACAACCCCTTTAAGAGGGAGAATGCGACTCTGCAGCTGCTGAAAAGATACTGTTTTAATCAAGCCAAATCATATATTATTATGCTATATCATAATAATTTATTATTTATCTATTTACCGTAAAATTACTGGTTTGAAGTTATAACTTCCAACTTCAGTACTTTGTCTGTTAAGCCACCTGCTTGAGTACAGTTTTTGCAAATATAGTAAATTACCTTTAAAACAATATATAATAATTATTTGTATATTACCACTTGCCACCCAGGCCAATTCTTACACTTCTCTCCTACATGTAAAAAATATAATTTTATTTGCTAGAAAATTACTCAAAACCTCCCAAACATTATATATATTGTTTCAGCAGACACCCTAGGGGATAAAATGGTGGTCGTTGCAACTTTTTATGTCACATGGTATTTGCGCAGCAATTTTTCAAACGTTTTATGAATAAAAAAAAACAAAGCAATAAAGTTAGGCAAATTTTGTTGTATAATGTGAAAGATGATGTTATGCCGAGTAAATAGATACCTAACATGTCACGCTTTAAAATTGCGTACACTTGTGCAATGGCGCCAAACTTCAGTACTTAAATATCTCCATAGGCGACGCTTTAAATTTTTTTACAGGTTACATGTTTAGAGTTACAGAGGAGGTCTAGTGCTAGAATTATTGCTCTCGCTCTAACGTTCATGGCGTATGTAACCTGTGTGTATCTGGCTCTGATACTAGCCAGTGCCTCACCAGCCACTGACCTCACCGCACGTCCCTGTCACATTCTCCATGCCGTTTCCAAGCCCAAGTAATCTGAGTGAGTTGAGGAAAGACCTGGCAAACCACCTCATAAAAAAACTCATCAAAATAAACCCTATGGTAAAGGCACTCAAAGCAGATCAGACAGGGTGCCCAGAGAGCTGACCCATAGAATTGAAAAGTCAGATACGACTGGACAGATATCACACGCACCGGTCAGTCGCATCTGACTAATAGCCATGGTAATGTAATCTGGTCTTTCCAGTGCAGACACTACCAAGAGACTAAAAATGTATTCAAATTTTCTGCTGAGTGCCATGGGTCCTTTGGTGTGCATTGTCTGGCCAACTCTTATGGTCAACAACCTGTTCCCAACTAGGAGGGGCCTTCTAAAGGCTACAACAGGCCCCTTCTGGGTGGGAACATGCTGTTGACCATGAAAGTTGGCCAAACAATGCACACCAAAGGATCTATGGCACTCAGGAGATAATTTGAACAAATTCTTAGTTTTTTGGTAGCCTTGGTAGCCTCTAGAAGGTTACAGCAGGCCCCTCCTGGATAGGAACAGGATATTGACCATGAAAGTTGGTCAAACAATGTACACCAAAGGATCCATGGCACTCAGCAGAACATTTTAATCTTTCTGCAGTCTCTTGGTAGCCTTGGTAGCCTTTAGAACAGTGTTTGTCAACTCCAGTCCTCAAGGTGCCCCAACAGGTCATGTTTTCAGGATTTCCCTCAGATGAAACGACTGTGGTAATTACTAAGGCAGCGAAACTGATCAAATCACCTGTGCAAAATAATGGAGAGCCTGAAAACATGACCTGTTGGGGGCGCCTTGAGGACTGGAGTTGAGAAACACTGCTCTAGAAGGTTACAGCAGGCCCCTCCTGGGTGGAAACAGGATGTTGACCATGAAAGTTGGCCAAACAATGCACACCAGAGGACCCATGGCACTCCGTAGAAAATTTTAACCAATTTTTAGTCTCTTGACAGCCTCTAGAAGCGAACAGCAGGCCCCTCTGATTGGGAACAGGCCATTGACCATGAGAGTTGGCCAAACAATGAACACCAGAGGACCCATGACACTTAGTAGAAAACTTGAGCTAGTTTTTATTCTCCTGCACTGGAAAGACCAGATTGTATTATTATGGCTATTTTTAGCTGTGGCCTTGAACAAATTCAGTAAGCATTTTAAAGCTTGATCTGCAATTTTGACCACAGCAAACCTTTTTTTTTTTAAAAAAACTGTAAAATGGGGCCAGCATTTCCACTGGGGGCTGCCTATTGGCTCCTTACCAGAAATGTTTCGTAATTAAGCTGTGAACAAAGTTCTGCATTATGATCATACTATTCCCAGCCACATTTAATAAATCACCCCAATTAGCCTTCCATCGTCCGTGAAATATTATTAACACTGGCAGCAGCATTAGGAAGGTGGGCTGAGCAGTGTCATCGTTTTATTTATGACGGCGCGCTGTGTACACCGCGTAGAATGTTTTGTGTATTTGTGACGGTTCATCAAATTCCCCCCATTACATTAATCCAGTTCTATTTCTAAAAAAGATGTTTGCTTATGTGGGTTAGACAGCAGTGGCCAACACTGCCTACTTATTATTCATCCGGGTAATTAATGGGTTTTTCTAGAAGGGAAGAATTTTTTCCACGGCCACCTTCAACAGTTCAAAGCCACAATGCAGACAGAGAGGACACGGTCAAACACGGTGGAGTAATCCCTCTGCACTCATTCTGCTGGCACAAGGTATGCTGAGCTTTTCTAAAAGCCAATTGTGACTGAGGAAAATGAAAGGGAGCCATTGGCACGCAGGACCATGTTGGTGTTTGTTAATAAATAGTGATGGCTGATTAATTGATGCCTTTTACCTGGTGACACTTTAAATGCTCCTTTGTTGAGTGTATGTTCCCATCCCTTATAGTGACATTGTTTTTAACCAGTTCAGCTCTCACTCCCAAACACTCCTTATAGCCCAGAGCAACTTTTTCATTTCTGCTATGAGCCTGTTTATTCAACAATAACTTTGTCATTACTTAAGATAAGTATATAATTTCTAGTAGAACAAACAAAATGGTATTTTGGTGATATTGTCTTGCAAAAATAATTTTTTTTTTTTTTTTATGCAATCCATAGATAAACAAAACCGCTTTTTTCTACTTTGATCATGTCAGTTAAAAAAAAAAATTGTTACTGTACAAAAAAAGTATATTATACATTATTATACATTATATATTAGTACATTATAATCTGGAAGTGACCCTAAAATGATGATTCTGGTACAACGCATTGCAAAGTAATTTGAAAATTAAATAAACAGTTTTTTTTTCAATTTTGTGCTTTTTTTAATGCAACACTAAAAAAAAATAAAAAAATAAAAATAACGAACAAAAGGAATAAAGATGAAAAAAAGCTTAAAATGATTACTTAGAAAATGTAAAAAATACAAAACCAAAATAGTAGCTGAGGGGAGAAGGAGAAGAAGGTGGTAATTAGGGCTGATTAGGGCAAAATAAGGGTTAAAAAGGGGGTTAACAAGGAACAAATTTTATAAAAAAAATACCTTTTCTTTTTTTACTTGCCATGTTGCTTTAACTAAGTTCATACCCTGTTTCCCCGAAAATAAGACCTAGCGTGATTGTCAGTGATGGCTGCAATATAAGCCCTACCCCCCAAATAAGCCCTACCCTGTTTCCCCAAAAATAAGCCCTACCCTGAAAATAAGACCTACAAGGACTTTAACTAGGGCTTATTTAGGGGGTAGGGCTTATAATGCAGCCATCACTGAGGATCACGCTAGGTCTTATTTTCAGGGAAACAGGGTATGTAAATTGAAGCTCAACACTTTAATGTACAGATGAATGAAACAGAGTAGATTTAAAAAGTAACAATGGCACTTTGCATTTCTATATTTTGTGTCTGTACAGAGGTCAGAAACACTGGAACTCTCTGTCCCTCCCCACATTAAGGATTAGGTAGCGGCAGTGGCGTCTCGAGGGGCTGGCTATTGGGGCTATAGCCCCGAATCTGGGGCCCATAGCCCTGAGTCTCTTACCGCAGGGGTCCCTGCCTAACCACCAGGCGCTGCATGAGAGAGCTGGGCAGACGTATGAGAGAAGCGAGCGAGTGGGCGAGCGAGCAGAGATGACATTAATTCTATCCGCCCGCCCCGCACCACTGCTCTTCCGCCCTCACAGCCGCGCCTCTTCAAATTGGGAGCCCCACTAGCACTGCGAAGTGACTGGGTATATGGCCGGAGACAGGCAGCACTTCGCTGTATTATTCCACAGCTAGCAGGGAGCAGGTGGGGCCAGGAGCCCCGTTGACGCTCTGACCCCGCCCCATGTAGCCTGCATGTTCGGGACTCGGGAGGCCGCAGAATAGGAGCTGAGATCGGAGTGAGAGGGAGCGACACCCGGCAGTGGTGGTGAGAACCAGAGGCTTTGGAGCTGGGATCGGAGTGGGAGGGAGCAGGTGCCCGCAGTGCTGAGAGCCAGGGGATGGTGAGCCCAGCTGGATAGGACCAGGTAGGTCCTTCTCCCCAAATAGTCTGCCTGTGAGTGTGGACTAAATCCTGATCTAAACTGTTCACCCATTAGATCATGGACCACCAATGGGGTACTGGCACATCTTCCACACATAGACATAGTGAAATGCAACACTGCTTGAAGGGCTTCCTTTAGACCTGGTTCCCATCTATGCGGGATTGCGCTGGGATGGCAGCCCATTTATTTGAATGGGCTGCCGTGCCTGCATTTCCTGCAGAGAAAAGGTGCATGCAGCATTTTAAAAATGCAGCGGCCTTGAAATTGCATGGCTTTTTGCACCGTGCAATTTCCTTGCAGGTCCCGCACCCACAAACGCGCTGCATTTTTAGATGCATGGGGGTGCCATTAGGAATGAATGGCAACCCCGCGTGTTTTTTAAACAGCAGCGTGTGCAGGAATCGTGGCAATTCCCGCAAATGACAATCCGCATCTGGTAGCAGGCGACGTGGCAAGTGACAATCCACAGCTGGTGCCAAGCGACAGTGGCAAGTGACAATCCACATCTGGTGGCAGGCGACATGGCAAGTGACACGCCAAGGGTTCCCACTGATTCTGCATTATGGTGAGTTGAACCACATCATTATATATTACAATGTAACAACAGAAATAATGCACTTCAATTACCCTGACACCATATCACTTCCCCGACAAATTGACCACGAAAAATTGCTTACCGCACCCCCCCCCCCCCAACAAACCCCCCCCCCCCCTGCTTGCAAAAAGGTTGGTGACCGCTGCTATGGGCTCTAGCCCCAGATCTTTTGCAGACCTAGCAACGTCCCGGTCAAACTCAGTTTGGCCCAAAACTCATTCTTAATCCAACATGCTTACACAGATTTTTCCTCACTAGGGCAAGTAGTGCCAAGTCTTTGCAATAGGGGCAGACACAATAATGGAAATGGAAATGTAATCTATATAACACTTATTTTAGTAACTAGTGCATGGGGCATTTTATGAAATCAGTGGGCCCCATTGCTCAGTTGGGTCCCATTGCTTGATTTAAAAAAAATTGTGTTGTGCTTAGCGTGCCACAGTTAAGAGTGGCCATGGTGGTCGTTGTGCCAGCGGCGCTGCTAGGATTATGAAAGGCCTGGGGAACCTTTGGGCAAACAAAGTAAATGAGTAATGTGGCACATGTAACCTGCAGCAGAGAACAGTGGGTGTGGCCAAATTGCATTGACAGTGGGAGAAGATTAAAAGAGAAATATGGGGTTTCCATTTTATTTCATAATCCGGCTTACCTAGGTGGATGCAGCATTGGTCTAATGCTGCATCTGTCCCCGACGCCTCTAACACTGAGAACTGAGTGATCTAACACCGTCAATCGCTTGGTTCTCACAGCACCTCAAGCAGAGAGCTGCTGACTGTCAGTCACTGCTCTCTGCTCTGCCTCCCCCCCCCCGTGCACTTACTGGGGCGCTGGGCTGTGGGGAGGGCGGGAGAGGCTGGCTCAGGCTCTCAGCAGCTCGCCTTCAGGCATGTGGGTGAATCCCGACTCTGCTGTAGCGATCTTGCCCAAGCCTGGACCGGCTCCGTGACGTCAGCAGACAGTAGACTTCAGCCCGCTGTCTGCTGAAAATAGGTCACAGGAGTGCAGTTAATTCTGCTTTGGCTGTACTTCTCCTTTAAAGGGCATGATTATATAAAACAAGGTCAGTGTGTCCCCCCACACAACCCCCCTCCATGTCAGACTATCCCCCAGTATAATCCTTCCCCCACGTCAATCTGTCCCCCAGTATAATCCCCCCAAGTCAGCCTGTCTCCTGTATAATCTTTCCCCCCCCCAGGTCAAACTGTCCCCTAGTTTAATCCCTCCCCCCCCCCCAGATCAGCCTGTCACCTAGTATAATTCCACCCCCCCCCCCCCAGATGAGTCTGTCTCCCAGGATAATCATCCACCTCCCCTCCAGGTCAATATATCCCCCATTATAATTTCACCTAGGCCAATCTGCCCCCCCAGTATAATCCTCCCCCCAGGTCAATGTGTCCCCAACACCAACATAATTCCCCCCGGGTCAGTCTTTCTCCCAGTACAATCCTTCCTCCGCTCCAAGGTCAGTCTGTCCCCCAAATATAAGCCCTCCCAGGTCAGTTTGTCCCCCAGTATAATCCCCCCCCCCCCCCCCCAGGGTCACAAAGCAATCTAAGGTCAGTTTTATTAGAATGTTGTCTTTTACATTAATAACACATTTCATGTAAATATATTCATAAATAACTTATTAAAAGTATGTTAATTATATCAATGAAAAAAACAAGATTCAAACAAACAAAAACTGACCTCAAATTGCTTAGTGACCCCGGTGAAATGAGCATACCTCAAATTTATTTTTCTTTTGCAAAATAAAAGTTCATATAAAGTATATACTGTGTATTAATGTGTGCATTTACAGTGCCTTGAAAAAGTATTCATACCCCGTGAAATTTTCCACATTTTGTCATGTTACAACCAAAAACGTAAATGTATTTTATTGGGATTTTATGTGATAGACCAACACAAAGTGGCACATAATTGTGAAGTGGAAGTAAAATGGTAAATGATTTTCCAAATTTTTTACAAATAAATATCTGAGAAGTGTGGGGTACATTAGTATTCAGCCCCCCTGAGTCAATACTTTGTAGAACCACCTTTCACTGCAATTACAGCTGCAAGTCTTTTTGGGGATGTTTCTACCAGCTTTGCAAGCTTTGCAAAATTTTTGCCCATTCTTCTTTGAAAAGTAGTTCAAGCTCTGTCAGATTGGATGGAGAGCGTCTGTGAACAGCAATTTTCAAGTCTTGCCACAAATTCTCAATTGGATTTAGGTCTGGACTTTGAGTGGGTCATTCTAACACATGAATATGCTTTGATCTAAACCATTCCATTGTAGCTCTGGCTGTATGTTTAGGGTCGTTTTCCTGCTGGAATGTGAACCTCCGTCCCAGTCTCAAGTCTTTTGCAGACTCTAACAAGTTTTCTTCTAAGGTTGCCCTGTATTTGGCTCCATCCATCTTCCCATCACCTCTGACCAGCTTCCCTGTCCCTGCTGAAGAAAAGCATCCCCACAGCATGATGCTGCCACCACCATGTTTCACAGTGGGGATGGTGCGTTCATGGTGATGTGCAGTGTTAATTTTCTGCCACCCATAGTGTTTTGCTTTTAGGCCAAAAAGTTAATTTTGGTCTCATCTGACCAGAACACCTTCTTCCACATGTTTGCTGTGTCCCCCACATGGCTTCTCCAAAACTGCAAATATGACTTCTTATGGCTTTCTATCAACAATGACTTTCTTCTTGCCACTCTTCCATAAAGGCCAGATTTGTGGAGTGCACGACTAATAGTTGTCCTGTGGACAGATTCTCCCACCTGAGCTGTGGATCTCTGCAGCTCCTCCAGAGTTACCATGGACCTCTTGGCTTCTTCTCTGATTGATGCTCTCCTTACCTGGCCTGTCAGTTTAGGTGGACGGCCATGCCTTAGTAGGTTTGCAGTTGTGCCATACTCTTTCCATTTTCAGATGATGGATTAAACAGAGCTCTGTGAGATGTTCAAAGCTTGGGATATTTTTTTATAACCTAACCCTGCTTTAAATTTCTGCACAACTTTATCACTGACCTGTCTGGTGTGTTCCTTGGCCTTCATGATGTTTGTTCACTAAAGTTCTCTATCAAACCTCTGAAGGTTACACAGAACCGCTATATTTATACTGAGATTTAATTACACACAGGTAGATTCTAGTTACTAATTAGTGACTTCTGAAGGCAATTAGTTCCACTAGATTTTAGTTAGGGGTATTAGAGTAAAGGGGGCTGAATACAAATGCACGGCACACTTTTCACAAATGTGGTGAAAAGCACGTCGGTAGTTTCCATGTGCAGTGCAATCAGACCGTCCCACCGGTCATATATAGAAGAAGAGTTCAAGGGATTGCTGCACAAACATTTAATAACATAAAAGACATACAAAAATCGATCAAAAGTATTCTATCATTCGTTACAGTTTCGGGTAGCGCCCTTCCTCAGACAGGAACTGGTTGTGAACTGGAACTGGATGTGTTCCTGTCTGAGGAAGGGTGCTATCTGAACAGCCCGAAACTGTAACGAATGATAGAATACTTTTGATCAATTTTTGTATGTCTTTTACTTTAATAAATGTTTGTGCAGCAATCCCTTGAACTCTTTATATATATATATATATATATATATATATATATATATATATATATAAAATGAAATTCAAATAAAACTGACCTCCAACCATAATAGTGTCCCTTTAATAAAGCCGGAGCATTAGATTAAGTCAGCATCAGAGTATTTTGTCGTTTGGCTCTTTGGTTAAATTTTCTATCCTAAAGATCCATGTAATTATTTTACATATTGCTCTGCAAGAAGACAGGAAGTGGTGATCCAATTTGCGAACCGCCATTGTAAGTCGCATGTAATCTGCACCGCATCCAGTTTCCTTGGAATTACTCTCCAGTAATTGGGTGATGGTCGGTGAAAATTCAATTAGGAGCCTCATCCGCACCGGTCTAATGTAACTGAATTCAGCCTTACAGAAAGCCAAAGAAAAATTAGGGTCAGAAAGTCGTTGGAACTGAGTCAAGGAACTTCTGTTAATGTGGTCAGATAAGGACAGGATGAAGCAGTGTGAAGGCTGCAGGATGAAAGATAAAGTCAATGATGAAGTCACACAGACAGTTCAACTTTAAACCGGACAATGTAGCCATGAGTCTTTAGATGTGTTCAGGTCACATACATCGAAGTGAAGTATAATGCCTTTAATAATTAAAAGCAAATACATTCACAAAATGTTATATATATATACAATGTAAGCCTTTTTCAGAGTCCTAATAATTATTTTTTGTGGTCAGCCAATCTATTATTGTTATTACGGGAAAAAATATTATTGTTATGAAAAAATATATATATATCATTATGACATTTTTCTTTACTGCTATTATTATTATTGAAAAAAATATTTTTTTTTTACATTTTTTTATTGTATTTGGCTGATTACATGAGCTCAATGTAATATTATTAATAATTTTAACCACTTCAGCCCCGGACCATTTGGCTGGCCAAAGACCAGAGCATCTTTTGCGATTCGGCACTGCGACGCTTTAACTGACAATTGCGCGGTCGTGTGACGTGTCTCCGAAACAAAATTGACGTCCTTTTTTTCCCACGAATAGAGCTTTCTTTTGGTGGTATTTGATCACCTCTGCGGTTTTTATTTTTGGCGTTATGAACAAAAAAATAGCGACAATTTTGAAAAAAAACGCAATATTTTTTACTTTTTGCTATAATAAATATCCCCAAAAAAGATATAAAAAAATTTTTTTTTCCTCAGTTTAGGCCGATATGTATTCTTCTACATATTTTTGGTAAAAAAAACTGCAATAAGCATTTATTGATTGGTTTGCGCAAAAGTTATAGCGTCTACAAAATAGGGGATAGTTTTATGGCATTTTTATTGAATTTTTTTTTTTTTTTTACTAGTAATGGCGGCGATCAGCAATTTTTATCGTGACTGCGACATTATGGCGGACTGATCAGACAATTTTGACACATTTTTGGGACCATTGGCATTAATACAGCGATCAATGCTAAAAAATTGCATTAATTACTGTAAAAATGTCACTGGCGGTGAAGGGGTTAACCACTAGGTGGCGCTGTAGGTGTTAAGTGTGTCCTAGGGAGTGATTCTAACTGTGGGGGGGAGGGGCTGTGTGTGACACAACACTGATCACCGCTCCCAATCACAGGGAGCACAGAGATCAGTGTCATTAGGCAGAACGGTGAGATGCTTGTTTACATAGTATCTCCCTGTTCTTTCTCACCGTGAGACGATCCCGGGTATCCCCGCGGACATCGAGTCCGCGGGACCCGCAATCATGGTCACAGAGCTCCCGGCGGGCGTGCGCGCGCCCGCAAGCTGCCTCTTAAAGGGCCACGTACAGGTACGTTAATCTGCCTGTACGTGCCCTTCTGCCGCAGTATATCGGCGTGAGGTGGTCGGGAAGCGGTTAAACACGGCTCATGTGATCAGCCAAACAGATACAAATAAAGATTTTAAAATATCTGTATATATACTGTATATACAGTATCTCACAAAAGTGAGTACACCCCTCACATTTTTGTAAATATTTTATTCTATCTTTTCATGTGACAACACTGAAGAAATGACACTTTGCTACAATGTAAAGTAGTGAGTGTACAGCTTGTATAACAGTGTAAATTTGCTGTCCCCTCAAAATAACTCAACACACAGCCATTAATGTCTAAACTGCTGCCAACAAAAGTCAGTACACCCTTAAGTGCAAATGTCCAAATTGGGCCCAAAGTGTCAATATTTTGTGTGGCCATCATTATTTTCCAGCACTACCTTAACCCTCTTGGGCATGGAGTTCACCATAGCTTCACAGGTTGCCACTGGACAAAATAGATTACAGTGCACACATACAAAAATTTGATTTAAATCCTGCAAGGCTATTTAAAACATCTGAACATATTCAAAAATATGGGGATTTGGTTACACCATATGGCCATATAAAGAGGAGTTTGTCCCCCATGGTTGAGATGTCGGACCTTTCATTCTCTGAATAGTGTAGGACCCACTGATAACGGGGTACTTTGACACAGTAGTGGGCTTAGCACTATATGGCCATATGGTGTAACCAAATCCCCATATTTTTGAATATGTTCAGGTGTTTTAAATAGCCTTACAGGATTTAAAGAGGAAGTAAACCCTAGTTGTTTTGTGGGAACAGTTTGGGATGTGCACAAAGCAAGTTCCAGAAAGACATAGATGAGCGAGTTTGGGGTGGAGGAACTTGACTGGCCAGCACAGAGTCCTGACCTCAACCCGGTAGAACACCTTTGGGATGAATTAGAGTGGAGACTGCAAGCCAGGCCTTTTCGTCCAACACCAGTGCCTGACCTCACAAATGCGTTTCTGGAAGAATGGTCAAACATTCCCATAGACACACTCCTAAACTTTGTGGACAGCCTTCCCAGAAGACTTGAAGCCGTTAAATCTGCAAAGGGTGGGCCAACTCAATATTGAACCCTATGGACCAAGATTGGGATGTGTGTGTGTGTGTGTGTGTGTGTGTGTGTGTGTGTGTGTGTGTGTGTATCTATATCTATATCACATCAGACCCAATAATGACCAACTGAGAAATGCATCCCAGCTTAGTCTCTCTATAAATTTATGGCAGCTTATGGGGTGGCGCAGACAGGGGCAAGGCGCAGACATAATGGCTCTTTCCTGAGTGGCTCTGTCACGAGTGATGCGCAGTTTCACCGATGCAGTTTAACGAAAGCAGGATAACTAAAGCTGCATGAACAACAGGAACTCTGCTCCACTCTGCAAGACGACAAGCAAACCACCTTTGAAATTTATTTTATATATATTCTCTATCCACTAACATGCTCCTTATTCTCTTCCTTCTCACATTGGTGTCTTCTATCCTCAAATTATCTTTACTCTACCCCTCCTCTCTTCCCTGCAGCATGCACATATCACCCTCACTCCTACCCTCTCCCTACTATGGCACCCATCATCTCCTGCAGTTGCTGCACCCACATGCTGACATAAACACCAGGGCCACTAGACACGTGCACTCATGCACATCCCACTCCCACCTTTCCTTCCTCACCTTCCTCCTTCTCCTAGTCTCAGGTGACATTTCTCCTAATCCTGGTCCGCCATTTTCCAAATGCTAGCCACATATCCAATACCCCTCCCCCTCTGGCAACCACCGCAATCCACTCAGTTTAATTTCTATCCCCCTGCTTCCTCAAAGCACCCCACCAATCTCATGTGCCCTTTGGAACGCCCGCTCCATCTGTAACAAGCTAACATCTGTACATGACCTCTTCATCTCTCATGGCTTGAACATACTCGCCATAACAGAAACCTGGCTTCAAAATTTTGACTCAGCTTCTCCTGCTGCCCTCTCCCATGGTGGTCTCCATTGGACTCACTCCTCCAGACCAAACAGACAGAAAGGAGGTGGAGTTGGCTTCCTTCTGTCCCCACAAAGCACCTTCCAAGTCCTTCCTGTCCCTCCCTCTCTATCCCTCTCTTCTTTCGAGATGCACTGTATTCGTCTGTTTTCTCCCATTTCTCTGAGGATTGCAGCAATTTATAGGCCTCCAGGACCGGTATCGCGCTTTCTTGATGACTTTGTTGCCTGGCTACCCTACTTTCTCTCCTCTGAAATACCCACCATTATTCTTGGTGACTTTAACATTCCTGTCAATGTTAACAGCCCAACTACAGCTAAACTTCTCAACTTAACCTCATCTTTTGACCTAACCCAATGGACACATACTTCCACTCACTCCAATGGTAATACCCTTGACCTTGTATTCTCCCATCTCTGCAACCCTGGCAACCTCACCAACACCCCCTTTCCACTATCTGATCACAACCTCATTACTTTCACTGTATTCTTGCCTCCAACCACCCATCCCTCCAAGCAGCAAACAATTACTTGTAGAAACCTTCGCCACTTTAACCCTTCTCTTCTCTATTCTGCTACTGACCACCTATATGACATAATCTCTCCCCTGTCCTGTCCTGACCTGGCCACCTCTGTCTACAACAGTTAACTCTCATCATCACTAGATGCACTTGCTCCTCTAACCACACGCAGAATTAGGCCCCGACCGTTACAACCCTGGCAAACTGACAACACTAGAAATCTCAAGAGACATTGCCGTGCTCTTGAACGACTGTGGCATAAAACCAAATGCCTGCAAGACTTCACCCTATATAAATCTGCCCTTCTAAAATACAATTCATGCCTCCATGCTGCCAAACAAGCCTACTTTGTCTCTCTTATTAATTCCTTGTCATCCAGTCCCCGTCGGCTCTTCTCAACCTTTAACTCTCTGCTTCGTCCACCACCCCCTCTACCCACTAACTCACTCACTGCCCAAGAGATTGCCAATCACTTCAAAAACAAGATCGATGCAATTCGTGAGGACATCTCCACTGTGCGTACGTCTTCCCCACCCATCATACCTTGCCCAGCAGCACATTCAACACTCTCCTTTTTTGAATTGGCTACTACGGAAGAGGTTACAAAAATTTTCTCGGATGCCCACCTAACCAATTGTCCCTTGGATCCTGTTCCCTCACAACTACTACGTTCACTCTCTTCTTCTATCCTATGCTCCCTCACCCACATCTTCAATCTCTCCCTTTCTAGTGGCATTTTCCCCTCCCCTCTAAAACATGCGCAGATCACTCCCATTCTTAAAAAGCCCTCACTGGACCCTACCGACCTGAACAACTTAAGACCCATCTCATTACTCCCATTCACCTCTAAACTTCTAGAACGCTTAGTCTACAACCGTCTTAGCTCCTATCTCAATGAAAATAACCTTCTTGACCCCTTACAGTCTGGCTTTGGCTCGCAGCACTCCACGGAAACTACCTTACTAAAACTCACTAACGATTTACTAACTGCTAAAACCAACAGCCAGTACTCCATACTCCTACTACTTGACCTCTCTGCGGCCTTTGATACTGTTGACCACCCGCTCCTTCTCAATAAACTACATTCCCTTGGCCTCCGAGATTCTGCTCTATCCTGGTTCTCTGGCTATTTATGACAGCGTTCCTTCAGTGTCACCTACAACTCTGTCTCCTCCTCTCCATTGCCCCTTTCTGTGAGGGTCCCCCAAGGCTCGGTTCTTGGACCCCTTCTCTTCTCTATCTACACCTCCTCCCTTGGTCACTTAATAACTGCCCACGGCTTCCAACACCACTTATACGCTGATGACACCCAAATCTATCTGTCTACTCCTCACCTCACTCCTTCAGTCTCCTCTCGCATTACTAACTTACTAACTGACATATCAGCATGGAGGTCGCACCACTTCCTTAAACTAAATCTCTCTAAAACTGAGCTATTAATATTCCCCCCCGCCCGTGCCCCCCTCCATGACTTTTCCATCAAAATCAACAATGCAAGCATCAGTCCCTCCCCTCACGCCAGGGTACTAGGTGTAATCCTAGACTCTGACTTGTCATTTCAGCCTCAAATCCAATCGTTGTCAAAAGTTTGTAGAATTCACCTCCGTAACATCTCTAAAATTCGCCCTTTTTTAACAAATGAAACCACCAAGCTCCTCATTCACTCCCTTGTTATCTCTCGCCTTGACTATTGCAACTCCCTTCTCATTGGCCTACCGCTCCATAGGCTATCCCCTCTTCAGTCTATCATGAATGCTGCTGCCAGACTTATCCACCTTACCAACCGCTCAGTGTCTGCCAACCCTCTACTTCAATCCCTACACTGGCTCCCAATCACCCAGCGAATTAAATTCAAAATTCTAACCACAACATACAAAGCCATTCACAACTCTGCCCCGAGCTACATCACTAATCTTGTCTCCAAATATCACCCAAATCGACCTCTCTGCTCTACTCAAGACCTCCTGCTTTCAAGCTCTCTCATCTCCTCCTCCCATGCTCGTCTCCAGGATTTCTCCAGAGCCTCTCCCATCCTCTGGAACTCGCTACCTCCATCTATCCGGCTATCCCCTACTCTTGCTACCTTCAGGCAATCCCTGAAAACTCATCTCTTCAGGAAAGCCTATCACGTCTCCAACTAATCTACCACTTCCACCAGCTCATTCCCCACAGTTACAACCTTTTGTACCACCTGCCCCACCCTATTAGATTGTAAGCTCTTCTGAGCAGGGCCCTCTTAATCATATTGTATTGTATTGTATTGTATTATAACTGTATTGTCTCCCTTTTATATTGTAAAGCGCTGCATAAACTGTTGGCGCTATATAAATCCTGAATAATAATAATAATAATAATATCTATATCTATATCTATATCTATATATATATATATATATATATATATATATATATATATATATATATAGACATACACACAGTATATACACATATTGTTTTAAAAAACAACAGTAATATTTTTCTCATAATAATAATAAATAAATTGCTGCAATCCCCCCCCCCCCCATGTCCAATAACAGTGCGGGGTCTCTGCCAGTGTACTGTGCAAGGGGTCTGGCCAATAGATCTGGCAAAGATCCCTGAGGCGTGTCTGCACATGTGCCAAATATGAATTCAAGATGGCGGTGCTGGAGAGGGGCAGTGTAGGGAGGATTTTCTCTACAAGCAAGACAATGCAGGACTTCATTGAGTAGTAAATATTTATTTTCTTACTTTTATACAAGGCAATTTTTAGGATTAAAAAATATATATTTTTAATTGTAAGGGTGAAGTTTTTCTTTAAATAAAACAAGAATTATTATTGTTGTTGAGGTAGAAGTTTTAAACCTTTAAAGGAGTGAACAGAACAAAATCTACGGTGCACAATACATTGGAAACTGGACAAATACTGGACGTGTAAAGATTGTATGTGACAAATGAGGACAACAGATACCAATCTGATTCCACCTTCAAGTGCAAAGACCGGAGGGTACAATCTATCAGAATTCTCTAAGTATTGTTTTAGCCCCAAACACAATCGTATCATAAGAACAAAAGGTAGAGGAAACACAATCCCTTGTTCACGCATTGCCTGTTTATGACGGGACTTGACTATTAACCAGGAGAGCCAAAGAAAGAGAAGAATTCAACGAAGTTCATGTTTAACCACTCAGGCAAGCAGTTGAGATTTATCAGCTCAAAGGTCTTGGCAAGGACTGATGGGGGGGGGCTGGGTGTTTAACTTGGGCCACTGGCGCTCATAAACAAACAGTGTCCGACATCAAAAGGAAAACAGCAAATGAGGGAAGGTGTAGGCCAAACAATGAATTGGTCAAGCATGCGTGGACACTTTATGTGTGACATTGAGAGTGTTAACCTTTTAGGTGAGGCACTTTCCATCTGTATCCCCATAGTTTGAACAAGTTAAACATTCACCTATAACGTCTCTTTTATCATTAGATTAGGTACAACTTTTGTTTTTTGAAAAACAGAAGGTCATGGCATCACTTCCACCACTAATCCAAAAAAAATAAAATGTTTATTTTTGAAATTTAAGACAGTGGAGCCATGTAAATAGTTTCTTTATGCCCTGTGGCAGTCCTCAAGTACCCCCAAATAGTCATGTTTTAAGGATTTCCTTCACCTTGCACAGGTGCCTCAAACAGTGGCTTGATATTTTATCTAAGGAAAATTACCAAAACATGGCCTGCGGGGGTTCTTGAGGAGTGCGGTTGAAAACCATTGCTCTATGGTCCACTGTGCACCTCAAAATGCTGATGTATAGAATTTTAAAGCCATTTACACCAACTGTTTTGCTAAAGTTTAGTAAGGGTTCTTTCACGTGGGAAACTGGTTGCCCACGTACAATTCTAATATCACAGCCAGACAGGGCTGTACACATCTTGTGGCTGCAAGGCAGGAAATTTTAACTCAGCTTGGAGAGTTCAACAGGCGGCACCACCTGGCAAACTCACCCTTTTAGATCATTGGGAGTGTGCTGCGTCCACGAGCCAAATTCATGGCTTGTGGTTGAGGTGTTGTATTTTAATAAAAAATCTCTCTTGGGATTAAAAAAAAACTAAATTAAAAGAATAGACATTCAGGAGACAACGGGATTGTCTCCTGAACACCTGGCAACCCCCTTCAGATTGCGGTAGGCACTGCCACTCATGTGAATCAGCCCTAAGGGAGATTACCCCAAGTCAAAACCCACTATCAACCTTCAGCTATTACAAGCTTGCCCATGCTCCCACTCAAAGCAGTATTTGAAAAAGGAAAAAGCAGCTGCACACTAAAATATCCAGCATCTCAATGATCTTTATAATAATAATAATACACCTGGTTCTACTAAAAAATGAAGGGTTTTTTACCCTATTGCATTCACAGGAGGACATTTACAACCTACTATGTCGCTAAACACTTACCTACTCTCCTTTGTCATTGCCACTGGGCCCCTTGACAATCTATGCTGTTCCACAAACCTCCATGTTGTAGAGGAGACAGTGAGGGTAGCGGAGCAATAAGATCATACAGCTGTCTGTCATTTTACTGGGAAGAAAAAGCAGGGGCATGGGTTGGCAGGCACTGTGTGTTTGAATGGCTTTTCATAGTTGCAACAACTAACGTAGAGTCCAATGAAGAGTGCTTAGATTGAGTGACATTCCTAAAACGTGCCATAGTTGCACCATTTGGCATTCTGGCAAAGTCAAAAGACCAGATATAGTTGCCATGCCAGCAGTTTGTAATGCCGTTAAGAACTGAGAGTCTTTATCAAGCCCTAATATCCGTCTCCTGTTGCATCTCATTGTGATTCTAATTGAAATGTACTGCTCCAGACCTGAGGAAGTGGGAGACATCTCCCCTGAAACACGTTGGCTTTACATGAGGCTTTTAACCAACAAACATTTCAAAAAGACCTCTGAGTGATATGAACTTTTGTAATGGTTGCTCCTGAATACCAATCCCACCGTCTGTCATCTGCTGAACTACTTTTTTGTCAGAGAGGAAGCAGCCTGGGACTGGAAAAAGGTCAATCCACATTGTACCTTCATTATGTATTAGCTTCTTTGAAGATCAAATTCAGATTGAAATTTACAGATTTCACACATTCCAATATAAATCAAAATTTCGGTAATATTTTTAGTGGGTTTAAATAACTAAAAGTCTCCTGAGAGAAAGAACCATAGTGTGTTCCAAAGGTTGTGTTTGCCTTACACCCCTAGCTTGACTGGAAGGTTGCTCCTACTTGGTACCCCTGATAGAATTTTTTAAGGAAGTGGCTCAGGATGTTTTTTGGTCCCATCATCAGGCAAGGCTGCCAGGAGCTTCTCAAACCATTGTGAACACTTCAAGGGCACATTCAGTTTGGAAATTCTAAATTTCAGAGGTTGTCTACCAAACTGCAACTGATTCAGAAGTTCATTAATCTCCAACAATCATTTATGAAGTTTAGCACCAGAACATTACAAGAAGAGGAATCAACTTAACACATACTGTATAACAGAAGAGCATTACAATACGAGGAACCAACTTAACATAGGTAACACCAGAACATTACAGTGCCTTGAAAAAGTATTAATTCCCCTTGAAATGTTCCACATTTTGCCATGTTACAACCAAAAACGTAAATGTATTTTTTGGGGATTTTAATTGTGATTTCACATAATTGTGAAGTGGAAGGAAAATGATGAATGGTGTTCAAAATTTTTACAAATAAATATCTGAAAATTGTGGGGTGCATTTGTATTAAGCTCCCCTGAGTCAATACTTTGTAGAACCACCTACAGCTGCAAGTCTTTTTGGGGATGTCTCTACCAGTTTTGCACATCTAGAGAGGGACATTTTTGCCCATTCTACTTTGCAAAATAGCTCAAGCTCTGTCAGATTGGATGAAGAACGTCTGTAAACAGCAATTTTAAAGTCTTGCCACAGACTCTAAATTTGATTTAGGTTTGGACTTTGACTGGGCCATTCTAACACATGAATATGCTTTGATCTAAAACATTCCATTGTAGCTCTGGCTGTATGTTTAGGGTCATTGTACTGCTGGAAGGTGAACCTCCGCCCCAGTCTCAAGTCTTTTGCACACTCTTATGCCCCGTACACACGATCGGACATCGATCGGACATTCCGACAACAAATTCCATGGATTTTTTCCGACGGTTGTTGGCTCAAACTTGTTTTGCATACACACGGTCTCACAAAGTTATCGGAAAATCCGATTGTTCTGAACGCAGTGACGTAAAGCACGTACGTCTGGACTATAAACGGGGCAGTAGCCAATAGCTTTAGTCTCTTAATTTATTCTGAGCATGCGTGGCACTTTGTCCGTCGGATTTGTGTACACACGATCGGAATTTCCGACAATGGATTTTGTTGTCAGAAAATTTTATAGCAAGCTCTCAAACTTTGTGTGTCGGAAATTCCGATGGAAAATGTGTGATGGAGCCCACACACGGTCGGAATTTCAGACAACAAGGTCCTATCACACATTTTTCGTCGGAAAATCCGACCGTGTGTACAGGGCATAACAGGTTTTCTTCTAAGATTGCCCTGCATTTGCCTCCATCCATCTTCTCATCACCTCCAACCAGCTTCCCTGTCCCTGCTGAAGTAAAGCATCTCCACAACATGTTGCTGTCACCACCATGTTTCACGGTGGGGATGGTTTGTTCAGGGTGATGTGCAGTGTTAGTTTTCCGCCACACATAGCGTTTTGCTTTTAGGTCAAAAAGTTCAATTTTGGTCTCATCTGACCAGAGCACCTTCTTCCACATTTTTGCTGTGTTGGCTTCTCGCAAACTGCAAACGGGACCTTCCTATTGTTTTCCTTCATCAATGGCTTTTTTTCTTGCCACTCTTTCATAAAAGCCAGATTTGTGGAGAACACGACTAATAGTTGTCCTGTGGGCAGATTCTCCCACCTGAGCTGTGGATCTCTGCAGCTCCTCCATAGTTACCATGGGCCTCTTGGCTGCTTCTCTGATGAATGTTCTCCTTGCCCGGCCTGTCAGTTTAGGTGGACGGCCATGTCTTGGTAAGCTTGCAGCTGTGCCATACTTTTTCCATTTTCGGATGATGGATTGAACAGTGTTCCGTGATATGTTCGTAGCTTGGGATATTTTTTTATAACCTAACTCTGCTTTAAACTTCTCCACAACTTTATCCCTGACCTGGCTGGTTTGTCCTTGGCCTTCATGATGCTGTTTGTTCACTAAGGTTCTCTAGCAAACTTTTGAGGGCTTCACAGAACAGCTGCATTTATACTGAGATTAAATTACACACAGGTTGACTCCATTTACTAAATAGGTGACTTCTGAAGGCAATTGGTTCCATTAGATTTTAGTTGGGGGGTATCAGAGTAAAGGAGGTTGACTGCAAATGCATGTCACACTTTTAAGATATTTATTAGTAAAAAAAATTGAAAACCATTTATCATTTTCCTTTCACTTCACAATTATGTGCCATGTTGTGTTGGTCTATCACATAAAATCCTAATAAAATGCATTTAGGTCTTTGGTTGTAACATGAGAAAATTTGGAAAATTTTCAATGGTATGAATACTTTTTCAAGGCACTGTACAAGAAGAGGAACCAACTTAACAAAGGTAACACCAGAACATTACAAAGGACCAAGAAGAGGAACCATCTCTGCACAGGTAACATCAGAGTAAAGAGGCTTGCTGGTTCAAATCCTAACCATGACACTACCTGCCTGGAGTTTGCATGTTCTCCCTGTGCCTGTGTGGGCTTCCTCACGGTACTCCGGTTTCCTCCCACACTCCAAAGACATGCTGGTAGGTTAAGTGGATTTTGTCTAAATTGTCCCTAGTATGTGTATGTATGAATGTGAGTTAGGGACCTTAGAGTGTAAGCTCCTTGAGGGTAGGGACTGATGTGAATGTACAAATGTATATGTAAAGCGCTGTGTAAATTGACGGCGCTATATAAGTACCTGAAATAAATAAATAAAATAAATGAATCAGAGGCTTCCGATGTACGTATTATAATAAATGGTAATAAAAAGTATAAGGAGAGCATACCCAACCCTAGTTTCATAGTTTCATAGTTGGTTTATTTGAATAAAGACAATGGTCCATCCAGTTCAACCTGTGGGTGTGTGTGTGTACATGAAGATAATCATTTCCCATATCCCTGTATATTGTGTTCACTTATGCCGCGTACACACGACCGGTCTTTCCGTCGGATTGGACTCCGAAGGACTTTTTGACGGAGTTCTGACGGAATTCCGCCGAAACGGACTTGCCTACACACGATCACACCAAAGTCCAACTGATTCGAGCGTGATGACGTATGACCGGACTAGAATAAGGAAGTTCATAGCCAGTAGCCA
Organism: Aquarana catesbeiana; assembly: GCF_042186555.1. Classification (NCBI taxonomy): domain Eukaryota; kingdom Metazoa; phylum Chordata; class Amphibia; order Anura; family Ranidae; genus Aquarana; species Aquarana catesbeiana. The sequence goes on along the minus strand of NC_133328.1, from coordinate 613,347,764 downwards.
ATAGCTGCCCTAGCGTCGCTTTTGGTCCGTCGGACTAGCATACAGACAAACTGATTTTTCCATAGGACTCGAGTCCATCGGAAAGATTTGAAGCATGTTCTATTTCTAAAGTCCGTCAGATTCTATTTCTAAAGTCCGTCAGATTTTTTAACAGAAAAGGTCCGATGAAGCCCATACACGATCGAATTGTCCGACGGATTTGTTCCGTCGGACCTTTGTTGTTGAAAAGTCCGGTCGTGTGTACACGGCATAAGATGCATGTCCAAACGTCTTTTAAAATGATCAACACCTTCTGCTGACACCACCAATTGAGGAAGAGAGTTCCACATCCCTATCGCCCTGACAGTGAAAAACCCCCTTAGCGTAAGGTTAAACCGCTTCTCCTCCAATCTCATTGTGTGACCCCGTGTCCTCTTACACTCCCTGAGACGGAAAAGTTTTCTTCCTACGCTAGGATCACCATTGAGGTAATTGTATATGGCTATCATATCTCCTCTCAAGCATCTCTTCTCCAGGGAGAATAACTTAAGTGTTTGTAGTCGTTCCTCGTAATTGAGGTCCTCCAGTCCCCTTAATAATTTTGTTGCCCTTCTCTGGGCTCTCTACAGCTCCAGCACATCCTTCCTGAGGATTGGTGACCAGAACTGGATGGGATACTCCAGATGTGGCCGAACCATAAAGTTGCAGGATTATCGTTTTATCTCTGGAGTAAATTCCCTTTTAATGCATGCTAATATTCTGCTTGCTGCGGCTTGCCATTGCTTGCTATAGTTCAGTCTGTCTTCAACGAGGACCCCTAGATCTTCCTCCATCCTGGATTCCCCAGAGATTCTCCCCCTTGTTGAGTAACTTGCATTTAAATTTTTAACCCCCAAGTGCATTACTTTACATTTTTCAATATTAAACCTCATTTGCCATGTAGTTGCCCACCCCATTAATTTATTGAGACCTCCCTTAAAGTTTCTATATCCTGCTGTGAGGTTATTGCCCTGCTTATTTTTGTGTCATCAGCAAACACTGAGATTGAGCTATTTATATTGACCTCTATATCATTTATGGATAAACTAAACAGGCTTGGTCCCAGGACAGAGCTTGGGGTACCCCACTTATCACTCCAGACTCCAGTCTGAGCACACATTATTTATCACCACCCTTTGGACCCACCCCGTAACCAGTTTTCTATCTAAGAACATACTCTATGGTCTATACCCACCAACCTCAGTTTGTAGATTAAGCATCTATGGGGGACTGTATCAAACGCTATTGCAAAATCCAGATACACCACATCTACGGGGCCCTTCCCTTATCTAGATGTCAGCTCACTTCCTCGTAGAATGTCAACAGATTGGTTTGGTAAGAATGACCTTTCGTGAACCCGTGCTGATTACTACTAGTGATACTATATTCTCATCCGCAAATTCCTGGATATAGTTCCTTATCATCCCCTCCAATAGTTTTCATACTATCGATGAACCACAACGAGGAGAGAGAGTGAAACTGGGAGCTAATAGTTTGTAACATGAAGGGTTTTACATTTACATTTGTGAATACTTTTTGTAGCCCCTTCACTTCTTACATTCCATTTTAGATTTTTAATTGTCTTTTAAGTATGGTCAAGGCATAAATGCACCGTGGGTGGTCATCATTCCTGAAGAATCCCCACATTAATCAAGCCTCGCTCAATGGATAACGTAAATGGTGTGTATGGCTTGTTTTCTGCTCAGAATTATTTTCTGGCCACTCAAAAAAAAAAAACACAGGGCCAGCGAAAGAGCTTGTGCTGAGCATAGCATAGCCTCCAGGAACTGAATGTTGTTAGAATAGAGACACTCTCCTTTCAGAGCTCAGCATTCTGCACAGAGAATGAAGCCTATTCATCTTGAAAGCCCTTTTTTCCTTGTGAATGTAGACAAGCTGTCACAGACCTGTGTGTGGTTGTAATCGACTCATTCAAGTTTAAAGTGAGTCCCATTCAGGTCTGACCAGTCATGCAGCTTTATTGGACTGATAATAGTCATTGCCCGTCTTTGATCCCGCTTGACTGACTAGGCCGGCTTGAATGGAATTTTCTTTTTTTTTATGAATGAAAGTGATCTTTGGAATTGGGTTTATGGTATTCATGAAAGCTGCATGTTTTAACAACTGGAGTGTTAAGTTTAAGAATAGGCAATGCCGTTTTTAAGAAAATTGCACGTGGCCTTCAGAAATAAATATGGTTATGGAACTAGATATTACATGCATTCTCTAGGTTGGTTATTTAAACCCTAATGCCCCGTACACACGGTCGGACGTTGATCGGACATTCCGACAACAAAATCCTAGGATTTTTTCCGACGGATGTTGGCTCAAACTTGTCTTGCATACACACGGTCACACAAAGGTTTGGGAAAATCCGATCGTTGTGAACGCGGTGACGTAAAACACGTACATCGGGACTATAAACGGGGCAGTAGCCAATAGCTTTCATCTCTTTATTTATTCTGAGCATGCGTGGCACTTTGTGCGTCGGATTTGTGTACACACGATCGGAATTTCCGACAACGGATTTTATTGTCGGAAAATTTTATAGCAAGCTCTCAAACTTTGTGTGTCGGAAAATCCGATGGAAAATGTGTGATGGATCCCACACATGGTCGGAATTTCCGACAACAAGGTCCTATCACACATTTTCCGTCGGAAAATCCGACCGTGTGTACGGGGCATAACAATGGAGGAGGTGGTGGAAGGTAAAGGCGCACCTCTTTCATATGTGCAGCGGGTGATGGTAACCTCAGCAGCACCTTTGTGGTGAGGAACCGGTGGCAGTGGGGAGATTTCTACACTTTGCAACATACAAACCACACTACAATAGAGGTAAGTTATATTCCTGGTGCTGTCATCCAGCCTAATGTCTGGACTTTCCAGGCTGCAAGTTTTAGGAAGAAGCTTCACAACCCTGGTACATTATGGACCTTGCTTTGTGCACTGGTACGCAGTCATGTTGGAACAGGAAGGGGCCATCCCCAAACTGTTCCCACAAAGTTGGGAGCATGAAATTGTCTAAAATGTCTTGGTGTGCTGATGCCTTAAGAGTTCCCTTCACTGGAACTAAGGGACCAAGCCCAACCCCTGAAAAACAACCCCACACCATAATCCCCCCTCCACCAATCGATTTGGACCAGTGCACAAAGCAAGGTCCATAAAGACATGGATGAGTGAGTTTGTGCCCTGACCTCAACCCGATAGAACACATTTCGGATAAATTAGTGCAGAGACTGCAAGCCTGGCCTTCTCGTCCACATCAGTGCCTGACCTCATAAATGGGCTTTTTGGGTGAAACATTCCCATAGACACACTCCTAAACCTTGTGGACAGACTTCCCAGAAGAGGAAAAGCTGTTATAGCTGAAAAAGGTGGGCCAACTCAATATTGAACCCTGTGGACTAATGCCCTGTATACCCTGTATCGGACATTGATCGGACATTCCGACAACAAAATCCATGGATTTTTTCCGACGGATGTTGGCTCAAACTTGTCTTGCATACACACGGTCGCACAAAAGTTGTCGGAAAATCCGATCGTTCTGAACGTGGTGACGTAAAATACGTACGTCGGGACTATAAACGGGGCAGTAGCCAATAGCTTTTGTCTCTTAATTTATTCTGAGCATGCGTGGCACTTTGTGCGTCGGATTTGTGTACACACGATCGGATTTTGTTGTCGGAAAATTTTATAGCCTGCTCTCAAACTTTGTGTGTCGGAAATTCCTATGGAAAATGTGTGATGGAGCCTCCACACGGTCGGAATTTCCAACAACAAGGTCCTATCACACATTTTCCATCGGAAAATACTATCGTGTGCACAGGGCATTAGACTGGGGTGCCATTAAAGTTCACGTGCGTGTAAAGGCAGGTGTCCCAATACTTTTGACAATATAGTGCATGTTGATTGGCTGGCCTGGGATAATGTAACTCTTGAGCAAGTGCACAGGAGTCTATTCATCCCAGACCCAATGCACGATGGGCGGTGCAATAACCAAGGTCAGCCAATTAATGTGCAGCTCAGTGTACATTCTAAAAAAGTGTGCAAGCAGGAAGGTAAGAAACGTTTACTGCAGAAGAGACATAATGGGGTTTATTTACTAAAGGCAAATGCAGTATTTACTTTGCAAGGGAAGTTGCAATTTGCATGGGGATTTTCCCCACATCTTAGTAATTGAGGTAAAATTTCACTTTGCAAAGAATACCCAATCGTGTTATTCTTTTTTGCTGGCACATGATTGGATAAGAGAAGTTAGCTAAACGCCTCCTCATTCTCTAAGCTCTGAGGCAAATTCCCTTGCAGAATGCAACATCCCTTGGGAAGTGAACAGTCTATTTATCTTTAATACAGTATCTCACAAAAGTGAGTACACCCCTCACATTTTTGTAAATATTTTATTATATCTTTTCATGTGACAACACTGAAGAAATGACACTTTGCTACAATGTAAAGTAGTGAGTGTACAGCTTGTATAACAGTGTAAATTTGCTGTCCCCTCAAAATAACTCAACACACAGCCATTAATGTCTAAACCGCTGGCAACAAAAGTGAGTACACCCCTAAGTGAAAATGTCTGAATTGGGACCAATTAGCCATTTTCTCTCCCCGGTGTCATGTGACTCGTTAGTGTTACAAGGTTTCAGGTGTGAATGGGGAGCAGGCGTGTTAAATTTGATGTTATCGCTCTCACTCTCTTATACTGGTCACTGGAAGTTCAGCATGGCACCACATGGTAAAGAACTCTCTGAGGATCTGAAAAAAAGAAATGTTGCTCTACATAAAGATGGCCTAGGCTATAAGAAGATTGCCAAGACCCTGAAACTGAACTGCAGCATGGTGGCCAAGACCATAAAGGGGTTTAACAGGACAGGTTCCACTCAGAACAGGCCTCACCATGGTCAACCAAAGAAGTTGAGTGCACGTGCTCAGCGTCATATCCAGAGGTTGTCTTTGGGAAATAGACGTATGAGTGCTGCCAGCATTGCTGCAGAGGTTGAAGGGGTGGGGGGTCAGCCTGTCAGTGCTCAGACCATATGCCACACACTGCATCAAATTGGTCTGCATGGCTGTCGTCCCAGAAGGAAGCCTCTTCTAAAGATAATAGACAAGAAAGCCCACAAACAGTTTGCTGAAGACAAGCAGACTAAGGACATGGATTACTGGAACAATGTTCTGTGGTCTGATGAGACCAAGATAAACTTATTTGGTTCATATGGTGTCAAGCGTGTGTGGCGGCAACTAAGTGAGGAGTACAAAGACAAGTGTGTCTTGCCTACAGTCAAGCATGGTGGTGGGAGTGTCATGGTCTGGGGCTGTATGAATGCCAACATGTACTGTGACATACTGAAGCCGAGCATGATCTCCTCCCTTCGGAGACTGGGCCGCAGGGCAGTATTCCAACATGATAACGACCCCAAACACACCTTTCCTGACCTGCCAGGCTGCATGCTCAGATAAGGGTCTGGTATGGATTTTGGGGGGAACCCCACACCATGTTTAAAAAAAATTTGGGTGTGGGGTTCCCCTTCAAATCCATACCAGTCCCGAAGGGTCTGGTATGGACTGGGGGGGGGGGGGGGGGTGGCTATGCCATTTTTTTCTTCATTCTTTCGATAGCCGGGTGCCGGCAATTCTAAACGTGAGTCAATTTAAATAGGATTTGACTATTTTTTTTTTTTTTTTACTTTAAAAAAGTAATTTTTACTGCAGCATGTTTTATGCATGCTGCAGATGCGCCACTTTTCAGGCACATTAGCGGGATCCCCCAGGTACTATATTTAATAGAATTTTTAATTTTTATTGTTGCACTTTAAGCATAATTAAAATTACTGCTCCTGAAAAAACGATTGTTTAAAAAAAATTTTCCCCCAGGGCAGTACCCGGACCCCCATACCCCTTTTATGGCCAATTGCTTGCATATAAGCCTTCAAAATTGGCACTTTTGATCCTTCCTGTTCAGCTCCCATAGACTTCAATGGGGTTCGCCATTCGGGTTAGAACATTTCCCCTGTTTGGGAGTTCCACTTTAAGAAGAAATGTGTTATAAATCACCTTTCTCATGCATGCCCTCAGGGGCCATGGCATTCAGTGCGCACACCTGAATGGGAAGTTCCCGTAATGAATGTTTATATATACCTGTTTAGCTGGCTTGACTTGTTCAGTAAATTTCAGTTGAAACAAATGTTGATCTTCATGGGTGCTACAAGTGAACTGAAGTCAAAAGTGCATATGTCACTTCTGCGTTCACCGATGTGTAAGAAGACTACTAGCAGCCCGGCCAATGCCACATGGATATTTTAAAGATGAAGTACCGGTATATTATGCCCGTATTTTACCTTCACCGATACCAATTAATGATACCCGCCGCCGCAACTGTTTTGTTTACACTTCAGCTGTCAACAATGGTACAAAGCATTAAAAAGTTTTTTTTACAAATGAAATACTTTTTTTTTTTTTTTTTCATTTTGTGCTTTTTTCAATGTGAAACGTGTAAATATATGTTAAAGGTGTAAAAATATTAACAAACAAAGCAAACAAAAAAAAAAGTTTTAATTATTAATAGTTCATAAAATAGAAGTGAACAAAAATAAAATCAGCAGGGAAATAATATTTAAATGGAGAAGGAGAATAAGGAGTTAATTAAGGCTGATTAGAGTAAATTAAGGGTCCATAAGGGGTTAAACAGAGGAACATTTCATAAAAAAATTAACTATTTTTTTACTTGACAGGTTGCTTTAAACTGGCTTTATCTGTAGATCGAAGTTCATCCCTGTAATCTGTAGATCGGGCATCACGAAATGGCGGTCTGGGTCCGGCCCTAATCACTCTCTCACCCGGACCGCAGCGGTCGCGCCATTTAGGAGCCATTTCTTCTCTCAGCTGTCACGCTTTCATCTTCGGAGAGTTGACAGCGGAAGGTGGGACAGTTCCGGAGGAAGGGGGGGGGGGGCTGCCCGAGATAAACAAGCCAGTGATTGGTTGCAAAGATGAAGGGCGTTCCAAGCAACCAATCACCAGCTTGCAGCTTCCATCCTCCATTCAGATCTTCTGTTCCTTCCATCCTCCCGTCTGTGTAAGGGGAGATGTAATGTGGGAAGGGGAAGAGGCACTGTATACTGCAATGAAGAGGCTGAGTACTCTGTGTGTGGGGGCTCAGTACTGTAATGTGGGGGGGGGGGAATGAAGGCTGAGTACTTTAACCACTTGCCGACTGGGCCATAGACGAAAGACTGCTACAGCACGGTCGGCTTATTCTGGGTGCACGTCCGTGGGACGTCATTCCAGAATGTTGCTCTCGCGCGCCCCCTGGGGCGCGTACCCGGGAACATTCGTGACCGCCGGGGCATCACGGATCACGGTAAATAGCCGCTGGTCGCGACCATTTACCACATGATCGTTCCGTCAAATGACGGAGCGATCACTTGTAAACAAACCGGCGTCACTTCATGACGCCGGTTCCTCCCTCCCCTCTCTGTACCGATGGGTACAGTGCGAGGGGAGAGGGAGAGAGGGAGAGATTGCGCCACGCTGTGGGTTGGATGTTTAGTGCCCACAGCGCTGCTCACTGCCAATACACTGCAATACTCGCCAATACTCGTCAATACTCGCCAATACTCTGCCAATACTCGCCAATACTCACCAATACTCTGCCAATACTCTGCAATAAATTTTAACAGAAACAAAGAATTTTTTTTTTTTTTTTTAATCGAATTTTCAGTCTTTTTTGATTTATAGCGCAAAAAATAAAAAACCCAGCGGTGATTAAATACCACCAAAATAAAGCTCTATTTGTGTGAAAAAAGGACAAAAATTTCATATGGGTACAGTGTTGCATGACTGAGTAATTGTCATTCAAAGTGTGAGAGCACCGAAAGCTGAAAATTGGTCTGGTTAGGAAGGGGGTTTAAGTGCCCAGTGGTCAAGTGGTTAATGTGGGGGGGGGAGTTAAGGCTTAGTACTGTAATGTTGGGAGGGAGAGGGGTGAGTACTGTAAAGGACAGTAAGGAGGGGAACTGGGTACTGTGATGGGGTGGTCCGTGGACAGTAATTTGGGGGCTGAGGACTGTAATGTGGGGGTTGAGGACTGTAACGGGGGCTGAGGACTGTATTGTGGGGGCTGAGGATAGTAATGTAGGGGCTGAGGATAGTAATGTGGGGGAGCTGAAAACTGTATTAGGGGGCTGAATACAATAATGTGGGGGAGCTGAGTACTGTAATGGGGGGCTGAGTACTGTAATGTGGGGGGCTGAGGACTGTAATGGGGGGCTGAGTACTGTAATGGGGGGCTGAGTACTGTAATGTGGGGGCTGAGGACAGTAATGTGGGGGGCTGAGGACTGTAATGAGGAGCTGAGTACTGTAATGGGGGGCTGAGTACTGTAATGTGGGGGGCTCAGGACTGTCTCCCACTCCTCCTCTTCGGAACTCTCCTCAGGGGATGACCACTCAAATAGTCCCTCCAAAGATCCAAACTTTTCCAGTATTCTGGGGGAACCCCAATCAATGACCCGGCCCTTGCTTACCTCATCCAGCTCCCCTGGAGGTACACCTTCCTCTAGCAAGGGCTCCTTTTGGAGAGGCACAGCAAGGGACTTAGAGCAGGCTGGCTCTTCAGGCACATGCAGTCGCCAGGCCCCTGGACAGGCTACAGGTCACGGCAGCGTCCTCTTTGTCACATATGTCCAGTTTCTTCATGGAGGAGTCGCCAGGCCGTAACACGTCTCCGCCTTTGGTTGGTGATCTCTGGCCCTCTGAGTCTCCCGTGGCTGTGGCATATAAAGTCCTGAAAGCAGGTTGTCACTGTAGTACCTTGACTCCTGCTGAATAGGTCCCAGCCTGGTTAGTGGCTCCCCAAAATGGCCGCACCGGGCCCAAGCGCTCACTCCTGCTGTTGGGATCCGGCACTTGGGACAGAGTAGATACAGCCACTCCACTCCTTCTATCACCCCCAAGGCGAGCCCTCCGCAAATCTCCAGCTGAGCGCAAGTGTCTACCAGCGCCCGCTCATGCATGTCAATTCAGATTCAGGCCCTCAGGTCAACCAGATGAGGCCTCATGGCAGCCTATGCAGAAGAGGGGCAGCCGCCCCCTCCCTCCGGGACCCCAGTCTCCAGCCGAAGACCCTGAGCACATGGCATATATATGGTCACCCAGCATGCATTGAGGCACATTCCTCTGCCAATGGCCAGGGCTGTAACTATGCCTATGCTCTCACTTGTCAGGTTTCCTCCCACTGTCCAATAAGCCCCGTCCTATTGGACCAATGTGGAACATTCAGACAATATGAGCAGCATCTAAGCATCATGAGCAGACCCTACCAATGGATCCCTGCTCCCTGGGAGAAAACCCCCAAACTATACTCCCTTCTAGCACCTACCTAGGAGGGTGCTTCATGGTTTCAGACTAAACCAGAAGTGATGTCATGTCATCGCTTTGGGGTTACTATTATGAACAGTCGATCAAAGCTGATCCCGGCTTTGTTCGGCTGTCCCGCAGCTGCAGGCATCATCCCGGTATAACCACCGAAAGTCCAGTGATGTACGGATATGCCGCTGGACGGGAAGTGGTTAAGGGAAAAAAACTTTTATGTGGAGCTCCCCCCCACCTTCTTAAATACTTACCTGAGCCCAATTTTGTCCATCGCTGTACCCTTGAGCAGTGATGGTGCTCTCCCTCTCCCTCCCCACTGGATTCAGTGAGATCAGTGGGAGCCATTGCTGTCAATCAAAACTAGTGACGACGGAAAGGGGGTGGAGACAAGCCGCAATGTGCGTGTCAATACATGCACACAGTACGACTCAGCATCGAGATCACATGACTAACCCCCTAGCAAGTGTCTAGCTGGGACAGGGGACTCGAAGGCAGGAAGAGCAAGGCGCGCCGGCGGGGGGAATCCAGAAGAGGGGGATTGGGGCTGCTCTGTGCATAACCATTACACAGAGCAGGTAAATATAGCATGTTTCTTATTAAAAAAAAAAAAGATCCTTCACAATCACTTTAATTTTAGTAATGGGCTGCACCATATTTTTTATTTTGGCAGCAGTTCAAATTTAAAACGAGAAATTGTAAATTGTGCAAAAATGGAGCCTAATATGTTTAGAAAGTTTAAATTGTTAATACATTAGCTCATAAAGATTATCACCAAAGCTCTAAAATTCTTGCTAACTTTGTCTAACTCCGTAAGAGATTTTGAATATGTATGACACATCAATGAATAGATCTGGTGACTTTCACCAACTTTTTTCTGTTTTTATCTTACATTCTATTCAGTTTTGATAAACAGATACAAAAAAAAAAGACTAAAAGGGAAGGAAATGTATTCAAGATATGTGGAATGTGATGATTATCATAAATAAATGGAACATTTTGCAAGATCTTTTTATGCAGTGCATGGACATATTTCTACTTTCCGAGAAGAGCGAAAACACTCGTATCAGAAAAGTTCTGTAATTATGACCACTGAAGGGCTCTGGAGAAAAATAAGCTGCAATCATTTTCTCCAAATAAAAACTGCATTGCCGCTGTTGATGAGTCAGACATACACTATATTACCAAAAGTATTGGTACGCCTGCCTTTACACGTCCATGAAATTTAATGGCATCCCAGTCTGATGCCGCGTACACACGACCGGACTTTTCGGCATCAAAGGTCCGACAGAACGAATCCGTTGGACAATTTGATTGCGTGTGGGCTTCATCGGACCTTCATCAGACCTTTTCTGTCGAAAATTCCGACGGACCTAGAAATAGAACACGTTTCAAATCTTTCCGATGGACTCGATTCCTATCGAAAAAAATGTTAGTCTGTATGCTAGTCCGACGGACCAAAAACGACGCTAGGGCAGCTATTGGCTACTGGCTATGAACTTCCTTATTCTAGTCCAGTCGTACGTTATCACGTTCGAATCAGTCGGACTTTGGTGTGATCTTGTGTAGGCAAGTCCATATCATTGGAACTCCGTTGGAACTCCGTCGAAAAGTCCTTCGCAGTTGAGTCTGACAAAAAGTCCGGTCGTATGTATGCGGCATAAGTCTATAGGCTTCAATATTGAGTTGGCCCACCCTCTGCAGCTATAACAGCTTCAACCCTTCTGGGAAGGCTGTCCACAACTACAGACTACAGACCAGTTAGCCTAACATCAATAGCATGCAAGCTCTTTGAAGGGATGATAAGGGATTATATACAAGATTTTAGTAATGAAAACGGTATCATTAGCAGTAATCAGCATGGATTCATGAAGAATTGTTCTTGCCAAACAAATTTATTAAAGCGGAGTTCCACACAAAAATGGAACTTCCGCTTTTCGGAACCCTCCCCCCCTCCGGTGTCACATTTGGCACCTTTCAGGGGGGAGGGGGGTGCAGATACCTGTCTAAGACAGGTATTTGCACCCACTTCCAGCATAGACTCCCATGGGAGTCTATGCCTCTTCCCGTCCCCACCGCGCTGTCTCCTGGGAACACACACCTCCCAGAAGAGAGCGGGGACCACTTGGGACGCGCAGCGCGACTCGCGCATGCGCAGTAGGGAACCGGGAAGTGAAGCTTCCTGATTCCCTCACCTAGGATGGCGGCGGCAGCTGCCGAGAACCGAGCGGGTGCTCGGCGTCGCCTGCCGACATCGCTGGACCCTGGGACAGGTAAGTGGCCATGTATTAAAAGTCAGCAGCTGCAGTATTTGTAGCTGCTGGCTTTTAATATTTTTTTTTTTTTGGCGGTGTGGGTGGACCCCGCTTTAACCTTCTATGAGGAGGTGAGTTGCCATCTAGATAAAGGAAGGCCCGTAGACGTGGTGTATCTGGATTTTGCAAGGCATTCGACACACTTCCTCACAAACGTTTACTGTACAAGTTAAGGTCTGTCGGCATGGACCATAGGGTGAGTACCTGGATTGAAAACTGGCTACAAAGGCGTGTTCAGAGGGTGGTGATAAATGGGGAGTACTCAGAATGGTCCAATGTGGGGTCCCTCAGGGCTTTGTCCTGGGACCAATCCTATTTAATTTATTCATAAATGTTTTTTGTAATATATTTTAAATACCATGCATGGAGGATGCCCTGACCTTGCCTGTGATGTGTCACGTCTGTGCAATATGTGCAACCTGCTAACCGGGTGCAGTGTGGTGTGTCGGTAAGCAGAGATCACACAGAGGTTGAGGTGAATGAGAACAGTGTATTAAGGAAGTCCCAACAATGCAGAATTTGGCCCGGTAGTTAGGCACAGCCAAGCGGCCAAGCCACTTATGAAACAGTAGCAGAGGAGCGCTATCTTGAAATGACGCTGACAGCTTCTGCAACAAGGAGCAGAAATGCGGTCTGGCCCATCCACATGCTGACTGGAGACAGAGTAGTCCCTGCACTTTCCCTACGTCTCTGGAACCTCTCCCTGCCGCTATGTGCTATCACTGACAGATGGGGAACCTGCCCCTACACTAACCAAGGGTTGCCACCTGTCCGGGATTCACCCGTTTTGAATTATGTGTCTGGGGTTCAGTTCGTCTGAAACCCGGACACATTATGTACCCGGACTGTGGCTCCCCAAACATATTTGACAACTGTCCTGCCATCGCTCTGTCCTAGGATATGACCTGGAAGGTTCCTTGTAAAGATCACTAAACCGCTGCTCCTGTGCAGGCTCAGTGTGGCAAGCACAGCGGTATTGACAACCTTCCCTCCAGTGTGCAGTGTCATCCTTGCATGTTGTGTAGGTGGGGGGCAGAGTGGGGCGGAGCTGGTGGTGGGGTTGGGGAGGGGAGCAGGGTGGAGCACCCAGCACCATCAGCGATGCTCCGAGTAGCCGTTCTTACTGAATGCTGTCAGATTCTATCCACAGTAAGTACAGCTTGTCAATGAGAGGGACTTGCCCTGATTAAATATAATGCAACCCAGCGGTGGCCTGTCCATTAGGGGCGCACAGGCACCCCCCCATTCATCCGTCCAGCCCCCTAATCTACATGCAGGGCACCGGACTCATAGGTTCCAATGTTTTGTTTTTTTTAAGCACCTGATTAGAGCCAGAGGCTCTAATAGGCTTCAAAAAAGGGTGGGCACCACCCAGTTGTGTGTGAATAGCGAATGAATATTCGCTATTCTCACAATGATCCTCCCCCTGGCCAATCAGGAAGTGGGTCCTGAGACCTGTCACCTGATCAACTGAAAGGACAGGCAATCCTATTGGACATCTAGGAGGAGGAGGAGGGAGGAGACACATGGCGGAAGCCATCGTGATGCAGAGGAGGAGGAGATGCTCGCCTGCCGCCCTTCGCCCATAGGAGCGCTGCCCGCCCGGAACCTAGATGGGGTAAGTGCGGGGCTGGATGACCGACAGACAGCAAGACCACCAGCCGCCACTGGTTCAACCCACTACCAGCAGGTATAGTGGGTTGCACTATATTTACTAAGGGCAAGTCCCTCATCATGTGCTGATCACTGCCCCCTCCAACCCACCCAAAAGTAAAGTTCTGCATGCTGCATTTGCATAGGTTCTTTAGAATAGGCTGATGTACCTATTTTTTTCAGAAACTTTTTTAAAACGCAGCTGCACAGAAAATGCATGTTGCTTTGGCATCATGTGTTTCTGTATGCAGGAAATTGCACCACATGTTTCAGTGTATGGGGTGCCATTAAGAGTTAATGGCACCCCCACGCGTTCTCCTAAAGTAGCGTGTTTTTTTATGCGGGTGCGGGAAGACCCTGTAGAGTCTCTTCTGTTATAAAAAGCCCGCCTGTCAGCGGATTTTGATATTATTGACTTTACTACCACTTTAACCACTTGACCTCCGGAAAATTTACCCCCCTCCTGACCAGGCAAATTTTTGCGATAGGGCACTGTGTTACTTTAACTGACAATTGCTCGGTCGTGCGATGCTGTACCAAAATACAATTGATGTCCTTTTTTCCCACAAATAGGGCTTTCTTTTTTTGGTATTTGATCGCCTCTGCGGTTTTTATTTTTTGCGCCATAAACAAAAAAAGACCGACAATTTTGAAAAGAAAAAAAAAACAATATTTTTTACTTTCTGCTATAAAACATACCCAATAAAAAAATTTGAAAAAAAAAAACAAATTTCTTCATCAATTTAGGCGAAAATGTATTCTGCTACATATGTTTGGTTAAAAATAAACCCAATAATCGTATATTGATTGATTTGTAAGTTATAGCGTCTACAAACTATGGAATATATATTTTTTTTTTTACTAGTAATGGCGGCGATCAGCGCCTTTTAGCGGGATTGCGATATTGAGGTGGACAAATCAGACACTAACTGACACTTTTGACACTTTCTGGAGACCAGTGACGCTAATACAGTGATCAGTTCTGAAAATACGCACTGTTACTGTACTAATGGCACTGGCTGGGAAGGGGTTTACATAAGGGGCGATCAAAGAGTTAACTGTGTGCCTAGCCTGTGCTTTCTCACTGTGGGGGAAGTGCTTTTACTATGGGAAGGCATTGATCCATGTTCCTGCTTTACAGGAACACAGGATCAATACCTACCCTACTGACAGAACGGCAATCTGCCTTGTTTACATAGGCAGATCCCCGTTCTGAGGGTGTACTGTACAATTGGTGGGTGCATTGGGTCGCCAGTGGTGCGCATACATGCCCCAGACCTGGAAGTGCCAGATCACGCTCAGTGGGTTAGGCACAGCGGAGCTCTGCAGTGGAAGACTACCCTGATGGTATCTGTATGGGAATAATAAGATGATGATAAATGGAGGTATATGACAAGTGGGGGATCCCTTGTAAGTCCAGAATCATCACTACACAACTTGAAAATACCTGTATCTTTTACTTTGTGGGCTATGAAATTAACCTTCAATTATTACAAGATTGGCCTGACTATTATCTTATTAGCTTGAAATTTCGCTGATGAGATATCCCTGTATTCTTTGATGTGCCATGGATACTGTCCTTTGTCTGTTTCTTGACTATGGTAATAATATGCCCCAAGCTCCTGAAGAAGCGTTTGAGTACGCGTAACGTGTAGAGCCGAGCTGAAATAGGACACACTGCCTATCATACTCCACGATACTATTGATATTTCATGGAGATTGGTTCTTGGTTTTTTGTTACTAAGTAGCCTATTATTACCTTTGTTCAATAGGTAGTGTGTTATATGCTTCAAGGCAACACTGTGAATAGTCAATGATTTTAACATTGTTCTAAGTGTATTTTTGTAAATAAAAATGTACTGTATTTTTAAAGATATGTGGTTAGTTTGGTGCCTATAAACCCCATCATCCAATTTTTTTCTTAAAAATCCAAAATATCGGGACGTGGCATTTATATACTCATTTTCGTATCCACAGTACCACTCTGTGATGATGCAAATTTAATTTGTCTAGGACACAAAGGATGTCCATAATTTTTTCTAGTAGTGGCTGCTGATCTGCTGGATGGCCCAATGTTGCATAACCTGTCATGTTCAATAATCACTATTCAGCCCTAGCTTTACATTATACTACCCTAGCCTGCCCCTATACTACCTTAGCCCACCCCTATACTACCTTAGCCCGCCCCTATACTACCCTAGCCTGCCCCTATATTACCCTAGCCTGCCCCTATATTACCCTAGCCTGCCCCTATACTTCCCTAGCCTGTCTATATACTACCCTAGCTTGTCCCTACACTGCCCTAGCCTGTCATTATACTACCCTAGCCTGTCTATATACTACCCTAGACTGAACATATATTACCTTAGCCTGTCTATATACTACCCTAGCTTGCCCCTACACTGCCCTAGCCTGTCCATATACTACCCTAGCCTGTCCATTTTCTACCCCAGCCTGTCTATATACTACTCTAGCCTGTCCATATGCTACCTTAGCCTGTTAATATACTACCCTAGCCTGCCTCTATACTACTTTAGCCCACCCCTATACTACCTTAGCCCGCCCCTATACTACCCTACCCTGCCCCTAGATTACCCTAGCCTGCCCCTTTATTACCCTAGCCTGCCCCTATACTTCCCTAGCCTGTCTATATACTACCCTAGCTTGCCCCTACACTTCCCTAGCCTGTCCATATACTACCCTAGCCTGTCCATATACTACCCTAGCCTGTCCATATACTACCCTAGCTCACCCCTACACTGCCCTAGCCTGTCCATATACTACCCTAGCCTGTCTATATACTACCCTAGACTGTCCATATAATACCCTAGTCTGTCTATATACTAACCTAGCTTGCCCCTACACTGCCCTAGCCTGTCCATATACTACCCTAGCCTGTCCAAATACTACCTTAGCCTGTCCATATACTACCCTAGCCTGTCCATATACTACCTTAGCCTGTCTATATACTACCCTAGCCTGTCTATATACTACCCTAGCCTGTCCATATACTACCCTAGCCTGTCCATATACTACCCTAGCCTGTCCATATACTACCCTAGCCTGCCCCTATACTACCTTAGACCGCCCTTATACTACCCTAGCCTGCCCCTATATTATCCTAGCCTGCCCCTATACTGCCCTAGCCTGTCTATATACTACCCTAGCTTGCCCCTACACTGCCCTAGCCTGTCCATATACTACCCTAGCCTGTCCATATACTTCCTTAGCCCACCTCTATATTGCTGTAGCCCACCCCTTGGAATTGAACATAATGGTATGTCATTTAATTTTGCATATAGACAAAGTGCTGTTGCATGTAAATCTGGCTTCCTGATAAATTGAATTTTAGTTTTAATTATCATGATATAAAATAATGGATGTGGTGGCCTTTTGGTGGGCGTTCATTTTTTGGGGGTGGGGGGTGGGGCAGCCTTTCATTCTTGGACCCAGGCAGCTCAATGTCTTGGGTCAGCCCTGGAATACCTTTAGAGGTAATCCTTTCTTTCATGAGAAAATGTTTGAAGGCAACTGCTTGAAAAGGACAAACAATTAACATTCAACAAACATCTTCTACTGCTTTGTTTTCCAGTGAAGTTTGAGCGTAATCAGATCAGTCCTAATTTAAAAACAACAGTTGCTGAACTGTAGCTAACAAGGGTATTAGCTTAGTAGAGGAAATCGAAAATCTGTTTCTTTATTAATTTTGGTTGTGACGTGTGTCCCACAATGGGGCAAAGATCCGCTGTTGAGGTCAACCTGCATCACGTCTATGTCCATGTGAAATCAAGGCAGTTTATAGAATGGATTGTGTTATTTTTCACCAACAGCCTTCGTTGACAGGACCGTATACTGTATCTAATGCCTAACTTCAGCCACAAGCCTGTTTTTTTTTTTATAAATATATTTTTTTTATTGAATTTTAGATAAAATATAGGCTAACTGCAATACACAGCATCAGGACACGTTCAGAGGAATTCAGGAAAGTACTACCAACAGTTTTCTGGCGCTATAGCCCTTAAAAATGGTCGGTGCCAGATTAAAAAATCCCAGTTCCCCATTTCAGAAACTTTCCAACTCAGCTCGGGTGCCCCAGTAGCAAGCTGCTTGGCTGTGGGGGCACTCAGCAGGAGGGAGGGGCCAGGAGCACCGGCGAGGGATCTGAGAAGAGGAGGATCTGGGCTGCTTTGCGCAAAAACAAAACAAAAAAAAAAACAAGACCTTAAATATGACTTTAAGACCCATTTTAACTTGGAGCACAGAGACAGGCAACGTGCCTGTCTCTGTACTCAGTGTAGCAGAGCTGTATATTTGCCGCTGCTGCCCCCTACCTGTCACTGGGTGCTGTCAGCTTGACAGCCGGCAGCCTCTTAGCAAACAGCAATGCTGCAGTGTACAGTGTCTGATGGTGAAGCTGAGACACTAGCTCCCCATCAGATCTGCTTTCACCTTTTAAATCACAGCAGACAGTGGGTGGAATCTATAGTCAATAGCAGGCTGTTCGCTAAGGATCTGCCCACATCCCACAGTCATTCACAAGGGGGGGCGAACCTGATAGGGAAGCAGCATAGGTGTGCGAAGCCCATTGCATTAAAACCACTTCTGGACCGCCGCACTACTATATACGTCCTTACTTTGAAGGGGGATATCGTTGTTATGGCAGCAGCTAGCTGCCATAACCCCGGTATCCTCTTCTTCAGCCGGCAGTCCAGTTTTCGATAAGAGTGGTCTCTGCAGTGGATTCGCCGTGAGATCACTTTTATCAGCGGCAGGAGAGCCCCCCCTCCCGCCGTGCTCTGATGCCCTCCGCAGCTTACCGGAGCCGGCGACGGCAGAGGCGATCGGATGTTTCTCCTTCTTTGGTATGGAGACGAGTGAGGGGAAGATGGCCCCACCCATCTCCATAACATTGCAGGGGGCGGAAGTGAGGTCAAAACGTCACTTCCGCCCATAGCTCTTAAAGGGACAATTTTTTTTCATTTTTATTTTTTTAAATGACGTTTTTGTTTTTTAAATTGCATTCAAGTGTAAATATGAGAGTTGAGGTCTTTTTGACCCCAGATCTCATATTTGAGAGGACCTGCCATGCTTTTTTCTATTACAAGGGATGTTTACATTCCTTGTAATAGGAATAAAAGTGACACAATTTAAAATTTTAAATGCGCCTCCATCCCGCCGAGCTCACATGCAGAAGCGAATGCATACGTGAGTAGCGCCCGCATATGAAAACGGTGTTCAAACCACACATGTGAGGTATCGCCGCGATCAGTAGAGCGAGAGCAATAATTCTAGCACTAGAACTCCTCTGTGACTTAAAACATGCAACCTGTAGAATTTTTTAAACGTCGCCTATGGAGATTTTTACGGGTAAAACTTTGTCGCCATTCCACGAGCGGGCGCAATTTTGAAGTGTGACATGTTGGGTATCAATTTACTCAGCGTAACATTATCTTTCACAATATAAAAAAAATTGGGCTAACTTTACCGTTGTCTTATTTTTTAATTAAAAAAAGTGTATTTTTTAAAAAAAAAAGTGCGCTTGTAAGACCGCCGCACAAATACGATGTGAGAGAAAGTATGGCAACGACCGCCATTTTATTCTCTAGGGTGTTAGAAAAAAAATGTATAATGTTTGGGGGTTCTAAGTAATTTTCTAGCAAAAAAAAATAGTTTTTAACTTGTAAACACCACATCTCAAAAAGAGGCTTGGTCCTTAAGTGGTTAAGGTGTGCACCCCAAAGATCAAACACACATGCAGAGGCGGCTCTAGGCTTTGTGAGGCCTTAGGCAAAAACTTACACATGAGGCCCCACGGACTGGGACGCTCCGTGATGAGGCTGCTATTCCTCAGGCTGCGGGCAGTATCTGATTTGTCCATCAGCTCCTAAGCCACAGAGTCCCAGTGGGGGTAGGCGGAGCCGCCGACGTCAACTTCAGTGATTGAGAACAGGCAAATTAGGAGGCCGCGAGGCCCCTGTGAGTGCGAGGCCTTAGGCGACCGCCTAATTTGCCTAATTAGAGAGCCGCCTCTGCACACATGTATGTCTGTATAATATTGACAGTGTCAGTAGAGCAGAGATTGGTGTCAGTAGGACAGTGGATGGTGTCAATCAGTAGAGCAGTGGACTTTGTCAGTAGGGCAGAGGATGTGTCTTTAGACCAGTGGTCGGCATCAGTAGATTTCTGTTTTTATTATTTTTTTCTACAATTTTATTTTTAAATATTTTTTTACAATATTATTTTTTAACAATATTTTTTAGGAGCCCTGTTGGGGAGCTTTGGCTAAATGTCAGGGGTCTAAACTGGCCCCTGATGTCTCACTTTTGAGACAGAGAAGGCGACCGAGGACAGAAATTCCCCAGTCCTTTTCTCTGCAGCCTCAGCTGCACTGAACAGTGAATGAATGGGAAGTGCTCTGTACTGAGCGGCTTCCTGTTCATTCACAAACTGAAGCACAGTAAACACAGTTTGCTATGTTACCGTTGTGAATGAACACAGTGAGTGATCGGTACTGATCACTCACTGTGTTCATTCAGAAAAAGAAGAGGAGCTGGTAAATGACATATTTATAGCACCCCTTCCCCTGCTCTCCATACTGATACATTCTCCCATGTGCCTGCAACAACAGCCGGCAGGAGAGGAAAGGAGGAAAGCCAGAGGCACTGCCGGAGGAGACATGGGGGAGCAGCTGGTCAATAGGGGCCATATGTGGCGCATGGGGTGATTAGGGTGTGCTTTAAGGGGTTGCTAGACCCTGAGGCTTTCTTAGAGCTGGACTACTCATCTCCCTGTGGAACAAGCCCATGGCCTGGTATCTACTGGGATTCATGAGTAGATTGGATTGAAACAATGCGTTGCTACTGTGTAGTGGAGAGGTGCCTCTGCTAATTTGGTGCCTAAAATTCTTCTGGTCTACAGCTGGGAGTGAAAGTAGACTGTGCTAATGTCTTCTAGACTTATGCTGCGTACACACGGTCGGACTTTACGGCAGACTTTGCTCGGCGGACTTTTCGACAGACTTTATGACGGACTTTCTGAATGAATGGACTTGCCTACACACAATCCACCAAAGTCCGTCGAATTCGTACGTGATGACGTACGACCGGACTAAAACAAGGAAGTTCATAGCCAGTAGCCAATAGCTGCCCTAGCATGGCTTTTTGTCCGTCGAACTAGCATACAGACGAGCGGACTTTTCGTCCGGACTCGATTTCGACGGATTGATTTAAAACATGTTTCAAATCTAAGTTCGTCCAACTTTTGAGAAAACAAAGTCCGCTGGAGCCCACACACGATCGAATTGTCCGACGAAATCCCGTCCGCCGGGCAAAGTCTGCTCGTGTGTACGCGGCACAAGTTTCCTCAACAAGTTGTGTTTGACGTTTAGAGTATCCCATACCACCCTGTACCCTAGCCTGTTCATTCAGCAATGCTACAGAAATACATCCCCTAGACTTATTTCTGGGCTGGAGTGAACTGCTGCAGAGAAGCCCGGAGTAAAGAAATAAAATGACATAAGGGAAGGGCGGGCATGATGGGGTTAAGCAGGACACAAGGAGAGTAGAGTTTTTTTGTAAAAGATTAGGAGATTGGTGTGTTAGGCAGTGGGGAGGAGCTAGCTGCATAAAGCAGCACGTGTGTCCCTCCCCAGCTCAGTGGTAGCATTAGGAGCCAGCTGTGAGGAGCTGCATCACCATGGCTGAGGTAGAGGCCTTGCTTGAAAGGCTGAGGGCAGAAGTGGTGACAGGGGGGGATTGGCTGGCTGCAGGCGTGGCTGACGGCGGCACTAGGAGAGGGGTCCCCAGAGGTTAGCATAGTGGGGAGGGAGTCCGCACGAGCTTGGCGGCTGGAGCGCTTCTTCCCCCGGAGCTCAGCGGCAACTCGGGAGTCTCCTTCAGAGCCTCCTGCGAAGCGATCCACGGTGCGCCCAGCGGGGGGTCCTGGGAGGAATCCCCATCATGGCTGGAGCGCGGCTAGTGGGTAGTGGGGCTGCGGGCAGATCTGTAGCTCCCACTAGGCCAGACACGCGGAGGGAGACGGATAGTGCGGGCTTCGCCCCTGGCGATCGTGCAGCGGGGCGAAGCTTCGGCGTGGGATGCAATCTTCAGCGGCCGCTGGGCCTTTCCCATGCGCAGCTGGCGGCTCCCAGGCAGTGGTGGGACGGAGAGCAGAGCCAGAGGAGAGGCGAGACCTAGGCTGACAGAGCGGTGCAGGCGGCAGAGGCCCAGGAAAAGCGTCCAAGAAGTCGGTGGGTGGATCCGGCTTGCGGAGGCGTGGCAGAGATCAGCGTGGATCCTCATCATCCGGGCGTGAATCCCCTGAAGGGTTGTCAGCGGGAGCTGAAGACATGGTGGCCGATTGGTCTGAGGGTGAGCTGTCGCTGTCGGATGATGAAGTGCTGTGAGGAGGTGGGACCATTAGCTGGTGGGACTCTTCCTAGGCAGCCTGGTAAGTCTGCTTTTTCTCAAATGTATACTGTGGAGGAGGACGGGTCGGGGGCCGGGGGTGGGACTAGGCCTGGTAGTCAGATTGCCCTGCGGCAGGCAATTCCACCCGTTTCCCCCACTTTGGCCGCATCGGTCCGTGAACACGCCACGGCGGATCTGGGGTTACAGGGGTCTCTGGCGGGTTTAAAGGAGTTGGTAAAAAGGTTTGAGCCAAGGCGGAGCGGGGTCACGTCACCGGCAGTGGCATGGGTAGCGCAGGGGAAAGGGGGGCCACGGTATCGGAGAATCTTGTCACAGGGGTTGCGCCCACACCTCCCACAGCAGCGGCAACTGCCGCGGCGGGTGTAACGGCAGTGGTAGGACAGGATGAGTCTCCCAAGATGGCGGCAGGGGAGGTAGCTAAAAAACAGGATCTGGTCAGGCTGGCAGATGCTGCTAAGTGTGAGGTTTATGTGTGTTTTGAGGGGCCTCTTGGGGTGCACCTATAACTGAAGGTGTGGGAGAAGATATGGAAGGGTGAGTATGTGGAGATATTCGCACTACTGCCTCTGGAGAAAATCAATTTAGACAGGGTGAAGCCTGAGGATCATAAGAAGGAGGATGAGGAGAAGAGGAGATACAGGCTTATTCTGCAGACTGAATTGGCTCCAGGCTTTCGCCATAATGGCTAGTGTAATTGGTGAAAAGGACCCAGAACATTATTCGGCGCTGTTCTGCTATTTTGACACCATGGGTGAGGCACATAGAGTCTACGGGGAACGGCGTGGTTGTGCTATGATGAACAGTTCCGGCAAAGGAGGGCGATACGACCGTCATTACGGTGGGATCACAAGGATATTAGCCTGTGGATGCGACTCATGACGTCGGCGAGGACAATGAATCCGTTTTTTTAAGGGGCGGGGGGTTGTGGCTCATCCAACCCCGGACAATCGGCCACAAGAAAAAAGGGGCTGTGCTGACAATATAATGAGGGTTGCTGCAAGTTTGGGGGGTTCTGCAAGTACAAGTACGAATGCTCAGGATACAGAGGTGCGCATCCATTGTCCTGTTGCTTTAAGCAAGGAAAGGGTCGTGCCGGGGAGTCTGCTAGTAAGAGGGACGACACCGGTGAAAGTGGAAAGGATGCAGCCGTTTCTCGATAGGTACCTGGATAGGGGGGCGGCGCGGTTGTTGAGCATGGGGTTTTTAGAGGGGTTTAGGATTCCTTCGACCCTGGTCGATGCACCTCCTGTGGCTCGTAACCTGCGCTCAGCCTTGCAACATGAGGACGTAGTTTTGGAGAAACTACGGAAGGAGGTGGCTTTGGGCCGCATGGGTGGCCCATTCACTAGTTTGCCATTACCGGATTTGGTGGTCTCACCTCTGGGGGTAGTGCCAAAAAAGGAGCCGAATAGATTTAGGCTGATCCACCATCTTTCCTTCCCAAAGGGGGGATCTGTCAATGATGCGATTAACCTGGAAACGTGTGCGGTATCATACACATCTTTTGTGGCGACTGTGTTTCGGGTTTGTAAGTATGGTCAGGGGGCCCATATGGCAAAAGCCGACATAGAATCGGCTTTTATGCCCCATACGCACAATCGGACTTTCCGGCAACAAATGTTGGATTTGAGCTTGTTGTCGGAAAGTCCAACCGTGTGTATGCTCCATAGAAAATTTGCTGTCGGACTTTCCGCCAGCAAATGTTTGAGAGCAGGTTCTCAAATTTTCCGACAACAAAACTTGTCGGAAATTCCGAACGTGTGTACACAAGTTATTTTTGATAATGTTTTTTGAAAATGTCTAGGTGTTTTAAATTAGCCTTGCTGGAGGTAAATGTCTTTTTTGCATGTGTGCGCTGTAATATTTTGTTCTGTTGTATGGTCTTATGTCTGCACCATCTTTAATGCATCTTTTAGGGTGTGCCCCCCAAATATCTTGTTTATTTTGTCCTGTACACAAGTCCAACGCACAAAAGGACACGCATACGTGTATGCAAGACAAGTTTGAGCCAACATCCTTCGGAAAAAAATCCACAGTTTTTTGTTGTCGGAAAGTGCGATCGTGTGTACGGGGCATTAGACTACTTCCTGTGCACCCGGATAGTTTTTGGTTGCTAGGTTGTCATTGGAAGGAGGAGTTCTATGTAGACCGCTGCTTGCCTATGGGTTGCTCTATTTCTTGTGCTTTGTTTGAACAGTTTAGTTAATTCATGGAGTGGGTGGTTCGAGAAGTCGCGGGAGCGAATTCTATCATACACTACCTGGATGACTTTCTGTATGTGGGCCCGGCCTTGTCGGAGGTTTGTGCAGCCCTGTTGAATACGCTGGAACATGTGGCCGCTCGTTTCGGCATCCCCTTGGCCCCAGAAGGGCCGGCGACGGTGCTGAGTTTCTTCAGCATTATCCTGGACTCGGACGCCATGGAGTGCAGACTACCAGAGGATAAGCTGGTGGGGCTGCAGGCTGAGGTTCAGGGGATAATGGGATTACGCAAGGTGCAACTTCGGACTCTGCAGTCACTATTGGGTAAGTTGAACTTTGCGTGTTGCATCCTGCCGATGGGGAGATTTATTTTCAAATGGCTGTCAGCAAGTACAACGGGCATTACGGCCCCCACTCATTATATGCGACTGAGACGGAAGCATAGGAAAGATTTAAGGATTTGGCACGTGTTTCTGGACAATTTCAATGGAAGGGCACTATGGATGTCAGGGCCGGTTAGCAATTTTGTTCTGGAACTGTACACAGATGTGGCTGGATCGGCGGGTTTTGGGGCCTTCTTTCAGGGTAAGTGGAGTGCGGGGCCTTGGCCGGATTTGTGGAAAGAGGCAGGTTTGTTGAAGAACATGTTGTTGCTGGAGCTGTTTCCAGTAGTATTGGCAGTGGAGTTATGGGGGGAGTCATTCAGGAACTTGAAAGTGCGTTTTCACAGGGATAATCTGGGGGTTGTGCAGGTCATCAACAAAG
This sequence comes from Aquarana catesbeiana, assembly GCF_042186555.1. Classification (NCBI taxonomy): domain Eukaryota; kingdom Metazoa; phylum Chordata; class Amphibia; order Anura; family Ranidae; genus Aquarana; species Aquarana catesbeiana. The sequence goes on along the minus strand of NC_133328.1, from coordinate 613,323,015 downwards.
TATCGGCTGCATCCCCACTGGTTATCCGGCTACTCAGACACCGTGTTGTCTACAGCTGAATGTGTTTATTTATGCTGTTCACCTCCCGGGAGTGGAAAACATCATTTCTGACGCTTTGTCTCACTTTCAGTTGGACAAGTTCCGGGAGTTGGCACCAGAAGTGAAGCAACAAGGGGTTCCTTGTCCTGAAGGGCTGTGGAAAGTTGTCTTGGAAGAGCATCCGGATGGATAAGGCAGTCGGTGAGCTCGGCGACATGGGCGGCCTATAATAGGGTATGGCGCGAATGGTTATTTCTGTTGCAGCAAGTCATGAGTAGTCAGGAGGAGCAGGACTTGAGATTGATGGTACTGTACTTTGTTTCGCGTTATTTGGAAGCCAGGGTGTCGGTATCGGGGTTGGAAAAGAATTGGGGGGGGGGGGTTGGCTTTTTGGTTTAAATCTCAGGTTTGCCCAGACTTTACGAAAGATTTTTGGGTAAGGCAGGCAATGAAGGGATACCAGCGATCTATGCCAAGCAGGGACGCCCGGCAACCCGTTTCTTTTGAGCTATTGGGTAGGTTATTGGGGCAGTTGGTTCATACGTGTTCTTCCCAATTACAGGTGGTGTTGTTTGAGGTGGCATTTTCTCTGGCGTTTGTTTGGGGCTTTCCGGATTATTTAGTTGGTTAGCCCTTCCAAGAAGATAATGGAGGGTTTAGGGCCGGCCGAGGTCATCTGTGGTGATGATCGGTTGTCTATACTGGTGTGCAGATCAAAAACGGATCAGCGGGGCAAGGGCAAGAAAGTGCAGGTGTATTCAATACCGGGTTCGCCCTTGTGCCCAGTGGGGTTGGTTAAGGGATTCCTTGCGATACATCCAGATGTGTCGGGCTCATTATTGGTACACAGGGACGGCAACTCGTTATCAAGATTTCAGTTCATTGCATTTTTTTAAAAAATGTTTGGCGGCCCTGGGGTTGGGAGATCAGAAATTTTCATCCCATTCGTTACGCATTGGCGCTGCTATGGAGGCGGTCAGATGGGGGTTGGACAAGGGAGCGGTAAAACGCATTGGGAGATGGGAGTCACGGCAGTTCAAGTCATATGTGAGACCACACCTTTTGACAGTTTAGCTGGGTAGTGGGGGGTGCATAGGATGTGTGGGTCTTTGATATACCTGCTCAGGCGAGCAATTAATGTTATGTGGGTTTTTCTTCTCTTTCAGGAGGAACCCAAGGACTGGTCTGGATATTGGGCCATTCATATGTCTTTTGGGGGGGGCAAGGAGGGCAGATATGCGGCCCTAGGGTAGACAATTAGGCATTTCAAGAGGTCAGGCTTGTATTAGGTGGCTGGGGGTTCCCGGGATGCTATGGAACAGGACCATTCCAGAAGTGCACAGATTTGCGCGTTTGGATAGGCCGCCTGACATTCTAGTTTTACATGTGGGTGGCAATGACTTGGGGCTCAGGTCCATGTTGGATATTGTGCGAGATTTCAAATTTGATATCTTGCGGCTCCGCATGGCCTTTCCAGAGATGATAATAGTGTGGTCCGACATTGTGGCACGGACAACTTGGCGATTGGTGAGGTCAGTGGAGCGGATTAACAAGGCCAGGAAGAGAGTAAACAGGGAGGTCAGCAGATTTGTTGTCCGGAATGGGGGGTTGGCGATCAGACACTTGGAGCTAGAAGCTGATACCTGGCGTTACCTTCGTGGTGACGGGGTGCACCTCAATAATGTGGGGATTGATATGTGGGCTCTAGGTTTGCAGGATGGGATCCAGAGATCGTTGAGGGTGTGGCGGGGAACACAAGGGTAAGGTTTTGCCCTTGTGTGCTGTGGCGGGTGAAGGAAGAAACCTCGGATACGGAACAGTTAGGGACCCATCGGTGGTATGGGTCCCATTGGTGGTATTCCAGCTAATGGTGGTTTAGCTGGAATTTGGTTAACGGGTGCACTGCTATGGACAATATTTACTCCAGCTTAGTGTGGTCTCCATTCATGGGTAAGGGTAAGGTAAAAGCATAGCTGGGTATTGGTCTGGAAGAGACATGGTTATTATGTAGCATCTGTTCAACAATGTCATGTGTGCCTGCCTGCCTTTGCACTACTGTGGAAAGAAAAGAACCTTCCCAACTCAGTGGGGTAGTGCTACGCAAGGCATAGGCAACAGGAACCATAATTCCATGGTGGTGGCATCTTGTTAGTGTAGGGGAGGTAAAGAACAGCCCAGAGAAGAGAGAGGAAAACCAATGTGACATATCTCTAATGCAGTGTACAGGAGGACAGTGATGACACTCCCACAACCAAGATCATTGAAAAGAAGAGAACATTGGAGACTGGTGGAGCAAGGAATAAGGTGAGTATTATAGTATTATTGAAGTTCTGACTTTATTGTCAGGGGCCATATATGATGATTTCTGTGCCACGCTTATGTAGTTGCTAGCATGGGTTTTTTCAGTGCGAACATGGGGAACGCAGTACTGAATGTATGTAATGGCAGGGGTGGTGGTGTTTGCTAGAGGGTCTATTGTCACTGGGTATGATCTATTGTTGTGGGGGGTCTTATGCTGCTGTGGGAGTAAGTGGTTATTGGAAGAGATCTAATGTTGAGAGTGGGGTCTATTGTTGCTCGCTGCTGGAGGGTCTATTGAATCTGTTTTTACTGGAGGGGTGTTTTGTTGCTGGGGGGGTGGGGGGTCATTAGTTGTTGTGAGGGATCTACTGTTGAGGGAGAGGTCTATTGTTGCTGCCTGCTGGAGGATCTATTGGTGCTGGGGGTGGGGGGTCCATTGTGTTGCTGGGGGAATCTGTTGTTGCTAGAGGGGTATTATGTTGCTGGAGGAGGGGGGGGCTCAATGGTTGTTAAGAGGGACCTACTGTTGAGGGAGGGATTTCTTGTTGCTTGCTGCTGGGAGATCTATTGTTTCTGCAGGGGATCTATTTTTGCTGGGGGTAGGGGGGGTCTATTGTTTCTGGGGGAATCTGTTGTGGCTAGAGGGGTATTATGTTGCTGAGGGGGGTCAATGGTTGTTAAGAGGGACCTACTGTTGAGGGAAGGATTTCTTGTTGCTGGCTGCTGGGAGATCTAATGTTTCTGCGGGAGATCTATTGTTGCTGGGGGTCCATTGTTGCTGGGGGAATCTGTTGTTGCTAGAGGGGTAATATGTTCTTGGGGGGGGGGGGGGGCAATGGTTGTTAAGAGGGACCTACTGTTAGGGAGGGATTTATTGTTGCTGGCTGCTGGGAGATCTATTGTTTCTGCGGGGGGTCTATTGTTGCTGGGGGAGGGGCGGTCCACTGTTGCTGAGTGCAGGGAATCTATTTTACTGCTTTTCGTGTCATCATTAACAACTTCAATACAAATTACTTAGCACCACAACATTAAACTTGGCTCTGTTTTCTCTAAAAGGGAAGGTACTGGGAGGTGGGCAATGATCATTTCCATGCTGCACTTATGTCATCGCTGGAGAAACAAACCACAAACTGCTTGAAGCAATTCTCTGCTATATTTTCTTACATTCATGAAGCCCTTCCATTCTCCCAGTTGCTCAGTCTTCACCAATGTTCTATCGGCGTGGCTCAGCTCACAGACAAGCCGGGTGGCCCGCCTTTGAAAATGGAACAAAATGTTCATTAGATATCAGCAAACCTGTGAAGGATTTCTGCCTATACTACACAAATGAGGATTTACTTTATTGAGGAAAGAAGAAATATGGGAGAAAGAGAAAAGAAAATTGTGATAAAAAGGGCTTTGTTATTACCCACCCGCAATGTTTTCCTTTATTTATACCTTGTGATCCTGCCAGTAAGACACATTTTCTGTCCTAACGTGACAAGACTTACATTCTGTATCCATAGAAGAGCAGTGTTGTCTCGCTCCTCATTTGGATTTCAGAATACCTCCTTCTTTTCCTTACCTCTGTAGCGCACCCCCTTACAGAATGCAAGTAACTGGGATCGGCCATCCTGCACAGCCAGGCACACCAAATTTTCACAATAACCTCAGAGTCAGAAAACAATTCAGTACTTTCTGTTTGTTATTTATTGAGGCATAATAACTTGGATAGGGTTTGGGAAAATTATGGGATGCCCACTTGACTTCAGACAAACTTCAGGGACAACTTCTCCTATATACAGTCTATATACACTCCACTGCTTCCTCCAGCCCACACTTGCTTGCAGAACTCCAGCTGTGTCACCCTGTTGCAATTTGGTAGCCAAGGCCCGTTACAGGCAGGGACTCGCAACCCCTATACTTGAAGATAGGGTGACACAGCTCACTCTTTCCTAGCAATTCCTCTCTGTGGCACCACCTCTTCAGGCACTGTCAGCCTGCCTGGCTGCAGCTACCCCTTTCACTGGCTCTCCAGGCTAATTCTCCATAGTCCTCCCCCAATGACACCCTCTCCACAGTCCTCCCAGACTGATCACTCACCAGCCCACCTGGCTGACTTCTCAGGAGATCTCCCAGACGTGCCCTGCTCCTGCTGTCCTCTCCTTGCTCCCGTGTCTCCAGGATAGGATTCCTCTGTGTGTTGTAGAGGGTCCCTCCAGCACCCGAGCCCCAGGCTCAAGGTCACCCCCCCTCCAGACTAGGGGTCACCTCAGCACTCCATCTCCGTCTTCCACCTGACTGCCCCTGCTGGCGTGACTCATGCCTATTTATGAGGTGCCTACCCCCTTCCAAACCCTTTTTTCTAGTGATTGGTCTAGGACAGTGATGGCGAACCTTGGCACTGCAGATGTTTTGGAACTACATTTCCCATGATGCTCAACTACACTATAGAGTGCAAGAGCATCATGGGAAATGCAGTTCCAAAACATGTGGGGTGCCAAGGTTTGCGATCACTGGTCTAGGACCTCATAAATATGCCAAACAGCTCCCCTTAACCCCCGCCCACTACATCTGGAAGCTTCTCCAAGGTTCAAGAAAACAGAGGCAGGCACCATAGAAGCTGCTTGCTGAGTCATCCAGCCTCCCTGAGTCACTCAACCCTGGCCCAGATTCAACCCAGGGGCTATTTATGAGGTGCCTAGCCCCTTCCAGCCCCTTTTTGCTGAGGATTGGTCGAGGACCTCATAAATATGCCAAACAGCTTCCCTTAACCCCCGCCCACTACATCTGGAAGCTTCTCTAGGGTTCAAGAAAAAAGGGGGGGGCACCAAAGAAGCTGCTTGCTGAATCATCCAGCCTCCCTGAGTCACTCAATTCTGACCCAGATTCAAACCAGGGGCTATTTATAAGGTGCCTACCCCCCTCCAGCCCCTTTTTGCTGGGGATTGGTCGAGGACCTCATAAATATGCCAAACAGTTCCTCCTAACCCCAGCCCACTACATCTGGAAGCTTCTCCAGGGTTCAAGAAAACAGAGGGAGGCACCATAGAAGCTGCTTGCTGAGTGATCCAGCCTCCCTGAGTCACTCAACCCTGACCCAGATTCAACCCAGGGTCTATTTATGAGGTGCCTACCCCCTTCCAGCCCTTTTTTGCTGGGGATTGGTTGAGGACCTCATAAACATGCCAAACAGCTCCTCCTAACCCCTCGCCCACTACATCTGGAAGCTTCTCCAGTGTTCAAGAAAACAGGGGGAGGCATCAGAGAAGCTTCTTACTGAGTCATCCAGCCTCCCTGAGTCACTCAACCTTGACCCAGATTCAACCCTGGCCTGACTCTCAGCCAAACCACTTTTTCCTACACTAACAAACCTAGTTACATCTAGCATATTAGCCAGAGGGTGCTACGCCTCCATAACATAGAAAGACTTGGATAACACTGCTTGAGATAACATTGTAGAGAGCATGGGACTTTGCAAGCCCACTGGATTTCTGGCAGGACCAATAGATTTTTACTGAACAGGTATAACCAAACAATTTAAGGGATCGTTTTACTTGCAGCTGCCTTTGCCTCCCTTCTGAAACGTGATCCATGGTGGACTGACAGGTAGATGGGAGGCAACATGATGATTCCTCACCACCCACTTTAACCCTCAAAAGCCCACACCACCGCATCGCAATGCACATGAATTACACGCAGTTGCAGGGCTGTTGCGGCACAGCCTCAATCACTTGTTACTCTGGACATGTGATATTGTTTTCCTACCTTATAATAAGTCAGCTAGTCAGAAACAAACCGGCGGTTTGGGTCACCATTACCAGCGTCTTCAGAAATTGTTTCTAAGCCTTCATAATTATTACTTGCGGAGAATGTTTTAAAACAACTTTGAACTGGTTATTCTTTATTTACATCAAATCAAAGCTTGCTGGAAAATAGATAATGCAGGCCTGTAATTATATGATTGCAAAATCCTAGTAATGAGCTGTTATTTCTTGCCATGAGGGGAAAAAAAAATTATATAAAATACTGTAATTGAATGCAATCCTACAAGATTCAGATCAAAGTAAACGTTTAGTACAAATAACAGCAGACTGTACTTTGGGCATTTAAAGGCTAACTCTACCCATTTTTATTTGTATTTGGGTGGAGTGCGGAAGATTTAGGCCAAGTTCACATATGAGCATGCAGCGGATCACAGCAGGGGTCCGGTGCGTCCTTGTTCACCGTTTCGGGTCCGATTTCAGCCCGGATCTTTGGCTGAGTTTGGACCTGAAACAGACCAAAAGACGCACAGGGCTTCTGTGCAAATCACACACGGAGCCGCTGCAGAGATGACTGAACCAGCTCCATAGAGAGCCAGTCACAATCTCCTGCTGTGCGAATTGGATGTGGAGAAATCCACTTCCAATTCGCACTAGTGTGAACCCAGCCTCAAAGTTCTAGGCAGATATAAAATATACAAATTCAGGGCCGTGGATAAGGGGGGTACCACTGGTCCTCCTGTATGGGGCCTGGGCCAGCAGGGGGGCCCAAGCAGCTGGATGAATCGGATATAGACAGGGAGGGTGATTGGCACGGTAGTGGGGCAATTATTGGAACCAATTCCCTGTATGGATCACTCTGCATCAGCTGAAAGCTGGCTTCTCCTCCTCTGCCTCCAACCAGCTTTGAGAGAGAATCATACAGGGGATTGGTTGCAGCAACTGCCCCCTGCCGTACCAATCACCCTCCCTGTGCACCATACCCAGGTCTCCCTGGACCCCAGGCCCAGGTTCTCCTGTGTGCCCCCCCCTACCCTCGCAGTGCTTCTTGCTTCCTTCCTCTCAATCCCACCGGCAGCTGCAAGCACACAATAGGATTCTTCAAGTGATATTAAATTCTTGCTTTTTTACTAAAAAAAAAAACAAACCCGTTATTCTTACCTGATCTGTGGAATGGTTTTGCACAGAGCAGCCCATATCCTCCTCTTCTCATGTCCCACGTCGGCGCTCCTGGCCCCTCCCTCCTGCCGGGTGCCCCCCACAGCAAGCAGCTTGCTATGGGGGCACCTGAGCTGAGCTTCTGCTCTGTGTATCCATTCACACACGGAGCCGTGGCTCAGCCCCGTCCCCTCTGTCTCCTGATTGGCTCACTGGTTGTGATTGATTGGCTCCCGCTGCTGCCAAGAGCCAATCAGGAGTGCGAGTCCTTGGAGAGGCAAGGCTAGAACCCCCAAACATTACGGATATATATTTTTTTTTTTCAAACACCCTAGAGAACAAAACGGCGGTCATTGCAATACTTTATGTCACACCGTATTTGGGCAGCGGTCTTACAAGCGCAATTTGTTGGGAAAAAATACACTTTTTTGAGTTAAAAAATAAGACAGCAGTAGAGTTAGCCCAATTTTTTCTATATTGTGAAAGATAATATTACGGCAAGTAAATTGATAACCAACATGTCACGCTTCAAAATTGCGCCCGCTCGTGGAATGGCGACAAACATTGGCACTTAAAAATCTCCATTGACGAAAGTTTAAAGATTTCTACAGGTTACCAGTTTGAGTTACAGAGAAGGTCTAGTGATAGAATTATTGCTCTCACTCTAACGATCACGGCCATGCCTCACATGTGTGGTTTAAACCCCGTTTTCATATGCAAGCATGACTTACGTATGTGTTCGCTTCTGCGCGGGAGCTCAGCAGGACAAGGCACTTTAAAAATTAATTAATTAATTATTTTTATTTATAATAGAAAAAAAGCACGACAGGAGCTCTTAACTATGAGATCTGGGGTCAAAAAGACCTCAGATCTCATATTTACACTAAAATGCAATAAAAAAAAAAAAAATTAAATGTCACTTAAAAAATTTGACGTCGCTTCCGCCCTCCAATGCTATGAAGCCGAGCAGGGGCCATCTTTCCCTCACTTGGCATCCAGGCATGACGCAATCATCTCCGCCGCTACCGTCGGCTCCGGTAAGCGGCGGAGACTATTGAAGTGAGGTGGGAGGAGGGGGGCCCTCTCCCGCCACTGATAAAACTGATCTTGTGTCAGGGGCGTGGCCTGACCTGGCATGAAGATGGCTGCTTAATCCTATAGCTCCTGCCATCCGACGACCTGCCATCTGCCTATCGGTGGTTCACACACCCCCCGCTCGGATAAAACATGGGGACAGCATCCCGGAACACCTCGACCTCCCGATCACGCTCCCCCAGGGAACAATCGGGCACCACAGGCCATCATAATATCCCTGAAATGTTCCGGAATGGACAGAGCAATATGGCGCCTCCCCCCAAAGTACCTCAGAGGTCACAATCTCTGCACAATTGGGCCCTTTGTCTCAAACCTTGCCGTCCAGCCAGACGAGCGTGACCACAGCGGAAGACCGACCCTTACCTCAGCTGAACATACAAGACTTACGGATGATAGCCACGGACATTAAAGACACTCTCTCGGCAGCCATCTCAGAGCTCCATATTGACATCCGTGCCCTCTCCGACAGAGTACAGGCGGTGGAGCAAATGGCGGAAATGGCAAAACAACGGGACATGTCGATACCCATACGCTTCAAATGAGAGAAATGCAGAGACACCTCGAGGATCTTGACAATCGTGGCAGACGCCACAACTTGAGGGTCAGAGGAATGCCCAAATCTATTGAAGGCGAACAGATTACCCACTCTACCATCAGCCTGTTCGCAGACCACTACAGACGCCTATTGAAATGGAGAGGATTCATAGAGCATTGCAGCCAAAATGGAAAGACACTGACCCACCTAGGGACATCATCTGCTGTCTCACAAGCTTTAAAATCAAAGAAGAGATTCTTAAGCAGGCCAGAGGTGTACCGCAGATCGTACATGAAGGGAAAATTGTCCAAATTTATCAGGATCTGTCCGGCATAACCCTCCAACATCGCCGTGACTTAAAACCACTACTGGATGCTTTGCGCGCTAACAACATCACCTACAAATGGAAGTTTCCATTTTGCTTAGCCGCAACCTCACACAGCCGCACAGCATACCTCAAGGTACCTGAAGATCTCCCCATCTTTTGTGACACCCTACACATACCGAGAGTAGAGGTACCCAATTGGTACGCAGATTTTCGACGCTCCGCAGTACGCAGAGAACTCCCGCCTGAAGAACCCATGGAGGCCTCCGACGCCGGCCATAGGAGAAGAAGATCCCCCTCTGTCACACCGCCTTACGGTGCACACCGTACACACCGCCGCAATCAGAGCCCCCACTCTCCCTCCTCCAGGAGAACTAGGAGGGGACGTTGATGCTCATCTTAGTTGGCTGTGATCGTCTGGGCCCCAGTACTTGTCTCTCCGCCTAGCTGGCCTTAATATTTACTGACCCAGACACAACTTCTCTCACCGTTCTTTTATTTCAGTTATGTTTTGCTTCTACGGTTCGTATTTTATACATTTTAATACTACTTTCACACCAGGCTCATTGCCACCCAGGAGAAACGTGTCAGGACTGTACACCTTGTGTCCCATCCACCATGCTCACAGGATGCTGTTGCACAGTCTCTTCATTCTATCCACGGAGGAAGAAAACAGACTATACATACTACAAGTACCAGAATGCAAAGCGCGGACCTTCCGGAAACCGTGACTGATCTCCCAAGCAACACGTCAGCTCCCGGCGCCCCGCACTCTCATCACCATTGACGCGCCGGATACAGAGGTCTGATGACAGCTCGCTCTCAACGCCGGACATGGTACACTACATACCTGGCAACCTCTCCATCCACACCCGGCTCATCGCAGGACCCCCGCAAGACTGCGGTCACCTCTCAAATCCGGAATCCTGACACAGTGAATCGACGCGCCGCACCCGGACTCTACACAGCTCGAATGCACCCTGATGTTCGCTAATGAACTACAACGCTGACTACTACACGCCCTTATACGCAGGGAATGAATCCCAGAGGTCATCTCCCATGCACGGTCGTATAGGACCACGTTATGATCACTGGGACAAACACACTTTCCAGGATGGCAATAGCTACCTTCCCCAGACTACAGACTACTAGCATACCTAACTCCGCCCTAACTCCGAATCCGCATACACCGTCGGGAAGTATGGAAGACCTGAACTGCCACACCACTCAGGTATCTCAATGTGCAACCCATAACCCCCCTCTGAAGCTCTACCGAAGACTCTGCGGGACACTGTAACATTGCTTACTGATCCTCCTGCACGTCACTTCTCATGTGTCTTACCTTTAACTTTGATTTTGCTCTTCAAGCATTCAGTTTATTTGTGTTTTTGAGTAAGTTAACACCCCATATTACCTAATACAATGTTTATGCCCCGTACACACGGTCGGATTTTCCGATGGAAAATGTCCGATCGGAGCGTGTTGTCGGATATTCCGACCGTGTGTGGGCTCCATCGGACATTTTTCATCGGATTTTCCGACACACAAAGTTGGAGATCAGGAGATAAAATTTTCCGACAACAAAATCCGTTGTCGGAAATTCCGATCGTGTGTACACAAATCCGACGGACAAAGTGCCACGCATGCTCAGAATATAAAGAGATGAAAGCTATTGGCCACTGCCCCGTTTATAGTCCCGACGTACTAGTTTTACGTCACCGCGTTCAGAACGATCGGATTTTCCGACAACTTTGTGTGACCGTGTGTATGCAAGACAAGTTTAAGCCAACATCCATCGGAAAAAATCCTAGGATTTTGTTGTCGGAATGTCCGAACAAAGTCCGACCGTGTGTACGCCCTATAAGTCTGTTTCAGTATGTAGCCTACAACAATACTGGGTCCATGACACCGGCTACAGTGGAGCCGGCTCTGCCAGACCCCTACCCCTCTATGCACCCTAAAAGGTATTCTCACACAGCCCCAAGCCCAGACTTTCCCACTACAACTTCAGGGTTCTTAGAAGTAGGCCCTGGAATCTGTGATTAACCATATAAGATACCGACCTAGAAGACTGAACTTAGGCATCTTGCTTACAAATGTATACCTCCTGTTTTGACTGACACGGTCCTTCGACTCACAATGAAGGTAATACTTCCTGCACATCGCAGTCCCCCTCCCACAGACCCACACCTTAACCCTACTTCACCAACATTACTAGATCTATAGCCTCTGCATCGAGCCAATAACATATACCGCACACCACCTTACTCAAGTACCAATGGTCATAGGTTGACAGGATACACTTATCTCTATACCTAAATACCCCTATCACTCACTTGTGCCAGATCTCTGCCAACCCCCTCACAGCTGCAGTGAGGTTTGTCAACCCGGACCCCACGGGTTGGGGAGCATCAGTGCTCTGTACCTGACCGAATATATCCCCATAAGGAGACAGCGGACTTTGTTGATACCTCTGCTGCCTCATCGGTCTCTCCCCCGTGTTACATTCGTAACAACTTAAGCTTCTGCTGAATCTTTGTAAAGCACACCTCTCCCACATATAGTCCCTTAGAGTATACCCTATCCCTAACCCCAACGGAGGACATGGACCACATCGACCTAAACACAGCACAGACCCCTCCCTACTCAACACTCACACTGCGCTCCATGAATATACGGGGCCTAAACACACCCAAAAAACGGTCTCTCCTACTCACCTATCTACAAAAATCCCACACTCACATCGCGCTCATCCAAGAAACACACTTTAGATCTGATACTATCCCCAAACTACGAAACAAACACTTTCCGACTGTATACCATGCAACCAATAATGAAGCCAAATCGAAAGGAGTATGCATCCTCATATCGAAAAACTGCCCATTCGTCGTCACTGACGTGCAGCGAGACCCTCTGGGGAGATTCCTTTTCGTCAAGGGCTCTCTGCACAACAAGACCCTAACCATTGCCAACCTGTACGCTCCGAATTCACGACAAGTACCGTTCTTCCGTCACGCACTACAACTCCTCACGACTTTTAGCACGGGCAGCATCATAGTAGGTGGAGATTTCAATGTACCTCTTGATCCCTCCCTCAATACCTCCAATGGCACCTCTTCCTCTACCTACAGGGCCCTACGTGCAATAAAAACACAATTCAGGGAACTACTGCTACATGATGCCTGGCGCACACTCCACCCCACAAGTAAAGACTTCACCTTCTTCTCCCCACCACACTCCAAATATTCCAGAATTGATTATTTCTTCATCTCCCAAAACGATCTTTCCGTACTTCACAAATCCTCTATTGAACCAATGATACTTGCAGACCATAACCCAGTTTCCATGACTCTGCACATCCCTAACAAATCCACCCGCGCCCACATATGGCGTCTAGACAACTCCCTACTCACAGACGCCGAAATCTCACACAAGACCTCCGAACACCTACGTAACTACTTCACAGAAAACGGACAGGGCGACTCTGCTCCAGAAATAGTCTGGGCCGCACACAAATGTGTTATAAGAGGCACATTCTTATCACACGCAGCACATAGAAACAGACTACGGAAAGCAAAACTTGAAGAACTAACTACACGCATCTCTGTTCTAGAACGGAAACATAAGGCATCCCTAGCTCTAGAAACACTGACTGAACTGACACAACTACGAACCAAACTCTTAGAAGAATTGCACAAAAACGTCAAACGGAAATATATGCTTACACAAAAATGCTTTTACGAGTTTGGCAACAAATCTGGGAAGATGTTGGCTAGAGCACTACAAGCGAAAAAAGCGGCCCACACTATACATTCCATTGTAGACCCCTCAGGTAAAACACTAGTAAAATCCGAAGACATAGCGGAACAATTTGTACACTATTACACAAACCTATACAATATTGGTACTTCCCAGTCTTCTCCCACCATGGCAGACAGCAAAGAGGCCATACACAACTTCCTATCCCAATACGCGCCTTCGCCCATCAGGACCGAAGACTCAACATCTCTAGACGTCCCTTTAACGACGGAAGAGATTACCTTAGCATTAAAACAGATGAAACTGGGCAAAAGCCCCGGCCCTGATGGGCTGACGGTAGGATACTACAAATCCTTTCCTGAGCTACTATTACCTCACCTTGTTAAGGCCTTCAACAACCTCTTCCCCACCAATACAGCCCCCAAAGATATATTAGAGGCCCATATTACCCTTATCCCCAAATCTGGAAAAGACGACAAATTGGTTCCTAATTACCGCCCCATTTCTCTACTTAATGTAGACGTTAAATTGTACGCCAAAGCCATTGCAAACCGCCTTCTACCCATGATCCCAAATTTAATTGCCATGGACCAAGTAGGTTTTGTCCCCGGCAGAGAAGCTAAAGACAATACTAACAAAGCACTAAATATACACCATTGGTTGACTTCCACTAATACTAAGGGCTTCTTCCTATCCTTGGACGCGGAGAAGGCGTTCAACGGGGTGGCATGGGACTTTATGGCAGCCACCCTACACTCAATAGGCCTCCCGCCACGACTTATCGACATGATTTTGATTCTTTACTCTTCCCCCACAGCTAAAGTCCAAGTGAAGGGTGGACTGTCGAGCGCCTTCTCCGTGTCCAACGGTACTAGACAGGGATGTCCCCTATCCCCCCTGATCTTCATACTAACAATGGAACCCATGCTACGCAGACTTAGGGATAACCCAAACATCAAAGGTATTCAAATTAACCAAACACAACACAAAATAGCCGCATATGCGGACGATGTTCTCCTTTTCCTCACAGAACCAACCACTACCACTACCGAACCTGCTCAAAGATTTTGCTCTTTTTAAATCCTTATCGAACTTGCAAATAAACTTCTCCAAATCCAAGGCACTCAATATATCACTATCTCACGAGACAGTCGCACAATGCAAACGTAACTTTCCTTTTGGATGGGAAACGCAAGCCATAAAGTACCTTGGCATTAACATCCCCACCAACCTGTCAGAATTATTCAGACTAAACTTTCTACCAATCCTACAAACCATCGAAAGTGATCTCCAAAAATGGCAAGCAGGACCATTTTCATGGTTTGGAAGAATAGCTATTCTGAAAATGAACGTTCTACCTAGGCTACTCTACCTTCTCCAAACCATCCCTATACTGCTCCCGCACTCCTTCTTTGTCACATACAAAAGAATTTGTAGAAAATGTATTTGGCTATCCAAACAGCCTAGAATGAACTGGCACAGACTGACGTCTCCTAAATTACAAGGAGGACTGCAGGTTCCAGACATACACACTTATTACCAGGTCTGCCATCTAGTTAGAATTGTGGACTGGCATGTGCATGGCAAAGAAAAAGAGTGGGTGCAAATAGAAAATGCCTTTACCGAGATCCCGTTAAAACTCCTCCCCTGGATCAACTCAAAACTAGTCCCGAAAACTGCCACTTCCAATCCCATGATCAATTCTACCCTAATAAACTTTACAAAATCGTGCAAAATTCTTAAGATACAACCCCTATTGAGACCACTGACACCTATCGAAGATAACCCGGCATTCTTACCGGGTGTCACCCTCACCCACCCAACCAGAGATACACACAGACCCAGGCTCCTAGCTCAACAAGTATTCCATCAAGGTACTCTATTACCGTACTCAGCTATGATAAACAAATTTCCAAAATATCACATTCCCTTCTACAATTATCTGCAGATCCGCCACTTTCTACAGAGCCTTCCCCACAAAGACAACTTACATAGGGAACTCACACCCTTCGAACTTTTATGCACCAACACCGAACCCCAAAGACACCTCATCTCGACCATCCATGCACTTTTCTCCGCACATCAAAACATCAAAACGAATACGTTAATAACGCAATTGGAGACCGACCTGAACACAACCCTAACCACAGACGACTGGAGAAATGTGCTCTCTCACATTCACAATGGCTCCGGCAACGTAGCTACACAGGAGTGCAGGTTCAAAATCTACTCAAAATGGTACAGGACCCCTGACAAAATTAACAAATTTCTACCCACCATATCCCCCAATTGCTGGAGATGCAATAAAGCCAGGGGATCCCTTCTACACATCTGGTGGGAATGCCCTCTCATTCAACCTTATTGGGCTGACATTCACAGCCTAATCACTCAGATAACAACCTATGCCCCGGATTACACCCCGGCGCAATACTTGCTCCACCATACTTCGATCCCCCAACGTGCATACAAGAAATCATTAACTCTCCATCTCATTAATGCAGCAAACCTATGCATCCCAGTACACTGGAGAAGCACATCCCCTCCCTCGATCCCAGAATGGATTCGGAGAGTGGACAGGATAGCTGACATAGAAAACCTCATACATCAAACCTCCGATTCACCTTCCAAGTACAGAGATACATGGGCATGTTGGACCCATTTCAAACAAACGCAACCAACATGCGCTCAGGCAAACCTACCAAACATTGCTCCAGTAGACGACACTGGCCAGACAGTTCAACCCCCCACTAACCAATAAATATACGTAACGTCCTACCCCTCTGTCTTCCCACCCCCCCATCCCTTTCTCCCTCTATCACAATTAAACCCCTACCAATTGCATAGCCTGCTCTCTTGCATCCATCATCTTTCTTGACAGTGTGTAGACTCGCACCCTGCAAGAGACACACTACCGACATGCCCTGCTGATGAGCACATTATCATACCCGCACTGGGCACAGTCAGTACCCTATTGGGGTGCCCAGCGATTCGGGTGACTAGACTACCGTCGGTCTAGATCATCTACATTACAAATACCTGACATCACACTACTACTTTAAAATAATACTAAACCTCATAACCTCATGCGGCTAATACTGAGCCCACCTCACCCATGACACGCTCACTGCACACAACCAGAAAATTCCATGTTGAACAGAGGAAACGCTCTTATTAGCTGTTATCTCTCATTTTCTCTTTTATAATATGGACTGTATTCGCCAACGCATTATTATTGTAGGTCTCTGAAACTCTGTCTGAATTTATCATTCACTTGATACCATTTCGTTTATTCTTGTTTGATATAATATGTTGATTGTAGACCACTCTCTTCTGTAAAAATCTACCACTGTATTGAGATTTGTAATCTGTGAAAACCTAATAAATTGTTCTAAAAAAAAAAAAAAAAAAAAAACTGATCTTGTGGCGAATCCACCGCAGAGACCACGTTTATCTGAAAGAGAAACGCACGCAGTTCCTGAAAATACCAGGTTTGTGGCAGCTAGCTGCTGCCATAACAACGGTATTTAGCATCAAAGTACCGACGTACGGCGATTTGCGTGAAGAGGTTAAGGATGGAGAATGGGGGAAAGGTTTAGTAAATACACTATTACCAAAAGTATTGGGACACCTGCCTTTACACACACATGAACTTTAATGGCATCCCAGTCTTAGTCCGTAGATGTCAATATTGAGTTGGCCCACCCTAACAGCTTCAACTCTTCTGGGAATGCTGTCCACAAGATTTAGGAGTGTGTCTATGGGAATGTTTGACCATTCTTCCAGAAGCCCATTTGTGAAGTCAGGCACTGATGTTGGACAACAATGCCTGGCTCACAGTCTCCGTTCTAATTCATCCCAAAGTTGTTCTATCGGGTTGAGGTCAGGACTCTGTGTAGGCCAACCAAGTTCCTCCACCCCAAACTCGCTCATCCATGTCTTTATGCACCTTGCGTTGTGCACTGGTGCGCAGTCATGTTGATACAGGAAGGGGCCATCCCCAAACTGTTCCCACAAAGTTGGGAGCATGAAATTGTCCAAAATGTCTTGGTATGCTGACGCCTTAAGAGTTCCTTTCACTGGAACTAAGGGGCCAAGACCAACCCCTGAAAAACAACCTCACACCATAATCCCCCCTCCACCAAATGATTATCTCCATCTAGCAGCTGATGTGCACGCTACTTAGTTCAATGTTATCCCAGTAGAACGTACACACGAGAAACCTCCAGAAACCTACGAGGGGGGCCCTAAGGTTTCAACTGCCTAGAGACCTTTACAGAGTTTAATCTGGCACCTCTAGGCAATGTGGAGGATCTTCCAAGCAATACCAGCTTTCCAATTGGGGGGACAGTATTGTATAATTGAGGGGGAAGCACACATGTCTTGTTATATGTTACTTTTTTTTATACGGAGATACAACAGGAGCAGGAAGATGTAGAGGAGTGAGACTCTTTGGAAAAACAATGGCAAGAGTTCCATTTGGCAGATTCCGCTACCGGAAATAACTAAGAAGCCAGTTGGGGAGTCGCAGCACCAACAACCACTCATAAATGAAATACCACTTCGGATGGACTGGTCATTTAAATCCAAATCCGAGATGCAATCTTTGTGTTTTACAATGTAAACTATTTCTCTAAATATAACAGACTTCATTTTTTTTTCTTTTCAACCTCAACTGTTTTGTTTGGTTTAAAGTTGTGAAATTCCCCGCTAATAATATACAACTCAAGATAAAACCGTTAAAAGATTAGTCTATTGACTTGTTCAATTAAATGGAATTAAATACACAGTTTTATTTGTCAAAGTCTTTATTTAGATATGTTGTCTCCTTTTCACCTTGAGCTCTAGAATGATTGTGTCTGAGAAAATAAATTATAGATGCAGAATTGTTCTTGGTAGCTTGTTTTGTACTCGTATTGTGGAAGGCTGCTACATAATTTAGCAATTCTACACAAAAAATGAGGAAAGAAAAAAAAAGAAATTCCCACTTGGAATTATGGAAATGGCACACCTGGAGCCTTAAATCTGAATGGGCAAAAGTGACAGGTTCTCTTTAATTTCTAATATTACGTCACTATTAAAATACCATATTTACCTAATCAGGCACCTTAAAGCCTATATTCACTGCATATGAGCACCACAAACCAAAAACACTGTTTCTTCATTCATTTTTAATGTTCAAAGCAAACTCTCCCATCCATCCATGTCTCCATGCTTTATTTTGTTGAGCACTCACTTTGATAAACAGCCATTTTGAGTAAGGGCAAATGATTCATGTAGCATTTACTTCCGGGAATCCATCTGCCTTTAGCTCAGGTATGCATGCAAGAGAGTGTTCTTAGCTGAGAAAACCCCTCCTCCCCTCCTGAAGACTCCTAGGATGTACAGTATGCCATCATTTTGCCCAGGCAAGAAACCAGGAAGTAACTGAAGAAGTGTTAAAAAAAAAAGTTTACAAACAAGTAAAAATGATATACTTTCCTATCTATTTACTATTGGTAGTAGCCTGAGGATTAAAAATAATGAATGTTAATTGGGAGGGTGAAGTTTCACTTTAACCACTTCCCAAATGTAAAATGACTGCGGGCGGGATGCACTCTCGTTTGGGACGAGGTCATATGACAGCACCGTAGAACCGCCGCTCCCACGTGCCGCGGATGCTTCCGTGCCGTGTTCCGTGACCCCAATCTCGGGAAAGAGTGTCCAATCCCAGCCAGTCACATATAAACGAGGAAGTGCCATTTATTGTCTCTTCTCGGCTCACCCTGACAGAGTGTGTGGCTAAAAGAGCCAATCAGCAGCATCTCCTTGCAGGGGAGACCTGTACAGATTATCAGGGTACTGATCATCAGTGCTCTGATTACAGCACAGCCCCAGCAGTGCCCATCAGTGACATCAATCAGTGCCCATTAGTGATGCCAGTCAGTGCTGCCTTTCAGTGCCCATCAGTGCCACCCATCAGTGCCCATCAGTGCTGCCCATCAGTGCCGCCTATCCGTGCCACCTCTCTTTGCCCACCAGTGCCGCCTATCAGTGCCCATCAGTGCCACCTATCAGTGCTCATCAGTGCGGCATATTAGTGCCTCCTCATCAGTGCCAACTAATCAGTGCCCTTCAGTGCCACCTCATCAGTATCCATAAGTGCCGCTTCATCAGCGCACATCAGCGAAGGAGAAAAATTACTTATTTACAAAACTTACAAATCTTTTAATTTTGATATTCTTGGGTGGAGTTGCACTTTAAAATGTTACTAAACACACAACAGTAAAAATCAGTCTGTATATGCAGTAAAGCATGCTTGTTATACTCACTGTGGAACCTAAGGCGTTAATTCTCTGCATTGTGTTTGATTCTGTCTTCTCTGGTCCTCACCTTCTTTTACTGTCTCCAATCTATCTGCTGATAGCTCAAAGCCTTGGAGTCACTCTGCACATGCTCAGTTTGGTGTGTATTTCTAGAGAGTCTTTTTTTTTGGGGGGGGGGAGTGATGCATGTGATCAGCACAGGGCCAATCAGCATTGTCCAGACAGGGGTCAGGGGTGATGCAGCCTCATAGGACAGTCAGAGGAGAATGAAAACTCCTCCTAAAAGCTTTAACCAGACACAGATAGATGTCACAAGACTGCTATATACTGCTGATGAGAAAAGGTATTTATCAGTTTATATTTACTAAAACAATTGCATTTCTATGTTCCGTGTACTGTGGGAGACCAGATATAGTGAATGCAGGCTCCTGGGTTTAGTAACACTTTAAGTTCGGAAGCTGTCACAATTTAGGTATGAGCCCAATAAGTTTGTTACATTTGTGATTCCTTTTTTTGGGGCGGGAGGGGAAGGGTTAAGGCTCTCTTTTGGTGGTATTGTCTGCAAATTTTAAAGAGTGTTACTTTAGAATTCCAAGATAAATAATTTTACAATATTCAGATTTTATTTTGCGATTTGCTTAATTTAGGGAAAATTTCTTAGTACACAAAGTATGTCTGTGAGTGGGGGGGATTTTTGTTTTTTGCAATGCAATTCAATGCAAAAAGCTAATGAACAAAAAAAAAAAAAAAAAATCTAAAAAACATTTTTGTATGGGAGAGACAAGGGCAGGTTATTGGGTCCAGTAATGGATAACAAGAGATTATTCAGCTGAACATGAAAAAAGAACATTCTTATTTTTCTAATCTTCAAAGTATTCAGCAGCTATTGTACATAAAATTGTTACTTTGTTATAAACTACACCTGACAGCTGCAGCCAACTGCAATGTAACTTTTTTTTTTTTTTATCACTACTAAAGACATCAATGTAGTGCTGACAGGCTTTATCACACATTCTGGTCCTAGCTTTTACACTTATGAGTGCGTCCCCTGCACAGCAATAAAGGATGGTGGGGCAGGAGTGTCCAACCTGCCACCCTTTGGCACTTAAAGCTGAACTCCAACTTTCTTTTCATTAAAACTGAATGGAATGATTAGTCCCAGCATAGATCATACCTCTGTACCATGTTGCTCTATTGTCTGATATTCTGGGTTTAGTTGTGGCTTCTCTATCATGTGAAACTCTGTATATCCTACTGATAGACTCTGTTCCTTCCACAGCCACTTCCTGTAGCCCCTAGCCTAGAGTATGTAACACATCCCTCTGTAGTCTTGCAGACAGTAAATGATGTAGCTTCCTTCACAGCTCTGACATGGGCAGTGGCGGCTTGTGCTCACTATTTTTGGGGGGGGGGGGCGGCACAACCAACACCCCCCCCCGGAAGACAGACAGCGGGTCATCCACCAGCAATCACACACCCCCCCCTGTGGAAGACAGATGATGGTGATCACCCTCCGCCCTCCCACGGGAGACAAACAGCGGCGGTCACCCCAGAGGCTGCCTTACCTTGTGAGGCATGGAGGCAGGGAGAAGGAAGAGCCGGGGTTGCTCCGGCCAGCACACAGACATTCTCCTTCCGGCCGAATAGAAACCAGAAGTGTGTCCTGAAACAGGATTGGCCAGGGAGTCCTAAGACTCCCTGGCCAACAGGGGCTATCCCTGATTGGCCGGGAGGAGAATGAGGAAGAATAGCAAAAATATTCATTCGCTAGTGTCACACAACTGGGTGGGATTGGAGCGCAGTGGTCTGCACCCCCGAGCCCATCCTGTTTTGAAGCCTATTAGAGCCTCTGGCTCTAATCACGTGATTCAAAAAAATACACCCCCACCATTGGAATCCATGCGTCCAGTGCCCTGTATGTAGATCGGGGGGCCAGACGTATGGATGGGGGGGTGGCGCCCATGCACCCCTTATGGAGCGCCCACCACTGATGGTGGGTTGGATTGAATACATCATAATTAGCATTCAATCCCACCCAGTCACACCTACAGGAAGAGTCCAAACCTCCCAAGTCCAAATATTTTTTATTTTTGGTAATTTATGTTTTTTCACCAGGGTGCTTTTATTTTTAGCGAGTGCTTTCACACTGGAGTGCTGGGCTGGCAGGATGTTAAAAAAAAGTCCTGCAAGCTGCATCTTTTGGGCGCTGGAGGAGCAATGTATTCACCGTTCCTAAAGTGGCCCTGCCCATTGGAATGCATGGGCAGAGCTGCCGAAGTGCCTGCAAAGCCCTTCTTCGGGCCGCTAGCGGGGGTTAAAAGTGCCCCACTGGCGGCCAATTAGTGCAGCTAAAGTGACGGTAAAGCGCCGCTAAAAATGGCGGCGCTTTACCGCCGATGCCCCCCCCCCAGTGTGAAAGTGGCCTTTGAGCTACAAGCTTCCTTTTTTTTTTTCTCCCAACAGACTTCAGTGGGGGACACTGCAAAAAATGTCTGAAAAATAGCCCTGATGCACATTTTTTATCCCTATTAACTATTTTATTTATTTATTTTAGGTACTTATATAGCGCCATCAATTTACACAGCACATTACATATACATTGTACATTTACATCAGTCCCTACCCTCAAGGAGCTTACAATCCAAGGTTCCTAACTCAATTTCATCCTACCTCCCAACATTTTGAGATGGGAACAAGGGACACCTACTAGCAAACATATGTAGGCACAGGACACGCCCCCTTCAAGGAGAATTAACCAAAAAAAAAGGTTAATTAAGTCCACAAGTGCTTTTTTTTACCACTACTATTCCTTTATTTTGGCTTTAAAAATTTACAAATGCAGCAATTTATAATCTGGATGAAAGGTTTAGCACTGGGAAACACTTTTTGAAAGATAAAAAGTGAATTTTATATACAATTATATAGATCAGACCAAAATGAGGGACAAATGAGGAGGGATGAGGGACAGAGGGACATTGCTCCAAATGGGAGCTATGTATTCATACATACACATACTAAGGCAAATTTAGCTACTAGCATGTCTTTGGAGTGTGGGAGGAAACCAGAGTACTCGGAGGAAACCCACGCAGGCACAGGGAGAACATCTAAACTCCAGGCAGGTTGTGTCGTAGATTTTCATTGGCTAAATATATTTAAATCTGCGTTGGGATTGCTTTTCAGAGGTGCTTCACAGGCAGTGAGAGGTAACGGGATGTAACCCGTTAACTGTCACACCAACAAGCTGCATTTGCATGTGGTTGCAGGATGTTTGTAGCCCTTCCTCATTCGCTTGGCAGTGCCGCCACTGAACGCAACAGCAGTGAAGTTTTTGCTGTGGGTGCAGAGCAAAGCATCTCAACCGTGGTGCGTGAACAGCCCTGTCTGCTGCCTTTGGCATTAAAGGGGGCATGGTGGAGCTGGGGGCACTAAAAACACAGATCAGCTGTGTGGTTTAAGGCTCCCTCCCCAACCGTAGGTCCAAATGATTCCTAGCAGTCTCCTATAACATGTCTCCGGTCTTCATTCCTTCCATCTTTTTGAGATGGGAATGAGGGGCACCTTTTACCAAAAGTATGTAGGCATAAGACACACCCCCTGCCAAGCCCCTTAAAGAAGAATTATGCCAAAAAAAGATTAGTTAACACAAGTGTCACTACTATTTTTCGATACTGGCTTTTGAAATTTACAAATGCAGCAATTTAGAAAGGGAGCAACCAAGTGCAATGCACATGATTGTGGCGTGTAGGGACGGGCGAACGGTTCGGCCCGAGCATAAGTTCGGGCCAAACTTTGGTTGTTCGGACAATCGGCGAACACCGAACAATATGCGGTGTTCGTGGCAAATTCGAAAGCCGCGAAACGCCGTTAAAGTCTATGGGACACGAACATGAAAAGTTGAAAGTGCTCATTTTAAAGGCTTATATGCAAGTTATTGTCATAAAAAGTGTTTGGGGACCTGGGTCCTGCCCCAGGGGACATGTATCAATGCAAAAAAAAGTTTTAAAAATGGCTGTTTTTTCGGGAGCAGTGATTTTAATAATGCTTAAAGTGAAATAATAAAAATTAAATATTCCTTTAAATATCATACCTGGGGGGTGACTATAGTATGCCTGTAAAGTGGCGCAGTTTTCCCGTGTTTAGAACAGTACAACAGCAAAATGACATTTTTAAAGGAAAAAAAGTCATTTAAAACTGATCGCAGCTGTAATGAATTGTCGGGTCTCGGCAATATAGAAAAAACTCATTGAAAAAAAACAGCATGGGTTCCCCTCTCAGTCCATTACCAGGGCCTTTGGGTTTGATATGAATATTAAGGGAAACCCCGAACCAAAGATTTAAAAAAAATTGCGTGGGGGTCCCCCCAAAATCCATACCAGGCCCTTCAGGTCTGGTATGGATTTTAAGAGAAACGCTGCGCCAAAATTTTTTAAAAAATGGCGTAGGGTTCCCCCAAAATCCATACCAGACCATTATCTGAGCAAGCAATCTGGCAGGCCACAGGAAAAGAGGGGGGAGATAGAGCGCCCCCCCCTCCTGAACTGTACCAGGCCACATGCCCTCAAAGCACCTTGTCCCCATGTTGATGGGGACAAGGGCCTCATCCCCACAACCCTTGCCCGGTGGTTGTGGGGGTATGTGGGCGGGGAGCTTATCGGGATCTGGAAGCCCCTTTAACAAGGGGACTCCCAAATCCCGCCCCCCCCATGTGAATTGGTAAGGTAATGTACCCCTACCAATTCACAAAAAAAGTGTCAAAAATAGTAAAAAAGACAGGAGACACTTTGGGACAAGTCCTTTATTAAAAGATAAAAAAAAAAAAGTCTTGCGGTGCCCATTCATCTTCTATCACGCCGTCCGATGAACTGAAAAAAGGAAAAAAAAACACAACAGCTCCGCCTCCATGGGAGGCTCCCACCGAGTGACGCTTCTTCTTTGTGACAGGTGTTATATAGCTGAGGGCGGGGCCACTCGGTGACGTAAACGAGTGACCCTGCCTTCCTCTGATGTCACGAGGCATCTCCAAAGCACCCTCCCCATGTTGAGGGCATTTGGCCTGGTATGGTTCGGGGGGGCGCTCTGTCGCCCCCCTCTTTTCCTGCGGCCTGCCAGGTTGCGTACTCGGATAAGGGTCTGGTATGAATTTTGGGGGGACCCCCTACGCCATTGTTTTTTTTTTTAAATTTGGCACAGGGTTCCGCTTAATTTCCATACCAGACCTGAAGGGCCTGGTATGTATTTTGAGGGGATGCCCACCCAAAGGGCCTGGTAATGGACTGGGGGGGGAGAACCATTTTTTCAATGAGTTTTATCTATATTGCCGAGACCCGACAATTCATTACAGCCGCAATCAGTTTTAAATGACTTTTTTCCTTTAGAAATGTAATTTTGCTCTAAACACGGGAAAACTGCGCCACTTTAAAGGCATACTATAGACACCCCCAGGCACCATAATTAAAGGAATATTTCATTTTTATTGTTTCACTTTAAGCATTATTAAAATCACTGCTCCCGAAAAAACGGCCATTTTTCAAACTTCATTGATACATGTCCCCTGGGGCAGGACCCGGATCCCCAAACCCTTTTAATGACAATAACTTGCATATAAGCCTTTAATTGATTTTGATTTTTCATGTTCGTGTTCCATAGACTTTAATGGTGTTCGTCCAAATTTTTTGCCTGTTCGGATGTTCTGGTGCAAACCAAACCGGGAGGGCGTTCGGCTCATCTTTAGTGGCGTAGGGGGGCAGCATTTACAAGGTGAAATCAGGCAGAAAGGTGGTGATATTTCACCTCCTCACCACCTGTGAAAGGTCCTCTGAAAAGCAATTCACCACAGATTGCATTTCAGAGGGACAGCAAGAGCTGCCACACATGTGAACAAGCCCTTAGTCTCTGTACATGTACAGGTAACTGCTTGTGGACTGTGAGGCTGGTTGAGTTCCTGGGGTTTGTGGCCGTCCTTAGTCTGGTAGGCCCCACGTCATGATGGCAATGTATTGCAAGGAGGAGGGAGCCCAAACCCCTAGTGCTCATAATCTACAGTAGACTCCCTTGTGGGTGGGTCCCAAAACATGGCTGAATTGCCCATATGTGCTCCTCCAGGGACAAACCAGTCAATATACGCTTATTGGGATTTTTTTTACCAAAAATATGTAGCAAAACACATACTGGCCTAAATTGATAAAGAAATTTGTTTTTTTGTAAAAAAAAAATGGATATGTTTTATAGCAAAAAGGATATGTTTTATAGCAGAAAGTAAAATATAGAGTAAAATATATTTTTTTCTTCAAAATTATCGTTTTTTTTTTTTTGTTTTGTTTATAGCACAAAAAAAGAAAAACTGACTAAGTGATCAAATACCACCAAAAGAAAGCTCTTTTTGTAGGAAGAAAAGGACAAACATTTTTTTGGGCACGGCGTTGCACGACCGCGCAATTGTCAGTTAAGGTAACGCAGTGCCCTATCGCAAAAAATGGCCTGGTCATGAAGGGGGGTAAAGTGGTTAAAAAATTACTGCTTGGTGTCATCCGTAATACAGAAGGGAGCTTAAACATAGAGATTGTATCACTCCTCAATATTCCTGGCATTAGAATTTGAGTAATATCTCAGCTCCAGTCCTTTTATATAAAAAAAACCCCTACGAGCGAGCAGCAATAATTAGACCAAATTGTTAAAGTGTATTCCAGGAAACCAAAAACACCCCCCTATTGAAGATGGGATTTTTTTTTTTTATTTCCTAAAAGCTAGGAATGAATATTACATTTAGTAAATCTAGCTCTTTTTTCACTGCACCAATCATTATTTTACGAGCATAACTGGCGATTAAATGGCATTGATGTAAGAGACATTAAGAAAGAAGGTCTGCCTGAAGTCTACGCGCTGGACACTACGCTCGACTGGAGCGTGCCAGCATCAGCATGGCTCCACATTTAATTAGGTTTACGGATTTTACTGGCCATTTTAATATCGATCGACATTAAAAACATTGCAATGCAGCAGACAGTGATCTACCAAAAGTACAGAACGCGCTAAATGAGTCACGGTGAGCTAGATGGAACAAATGTCATCACTGCTGCACGCTGACATGCAGGGAATTTACCAGCTAATTCTTATTCTTTATAATAATTGTCTTCATTTTCTGAAAAGGATAAAGGATTGTAACATTATCAGCCTCAATGTGAGAAAAATGACGTGTGTTACTGGATAGGTTGACTGCTAAGCTCTGAACAGTTATCAAATTCCCGTTAGAAACCCTCAACAATTAAAGTCCAGCTGAAATAGCGCATCTTTTCATCTAAAAGACCTTTTATCTCCAATCCAAATGCTGCTTTCTGCTGTCACACTGCAGTGGTCTGTGCTGGCAGAGCTGAGTAACAGCCACACCTCGCAGCACAAGTGTCCTCGCAAAGACTTTTCAGCCTTGTTTACACTTGTGGCTGGGGAAGGGGGGGTTGGGGTCTTTAAAAACATGCATTTGAGCCACCTTTTTAAGCCCCCTCCACCACCACCAACTCCCCCCCCCCCCCTTTTTTAGAAGGGGGTGTACACATGCCACGGTTGTGATACTTTGCATCGCGGTGAAGCAAAAATTATACCCGCTGCACCCTGCAGTGCTGCCCACCGACCTATTCAACTGAATGGTGCCATGCTGCAAAAGCCTTGGTGGTGCAGGGTTTTAGGGATTAAACCAAATGGTGAGAAGGTGATATAAGGTCTCCTCACTGACTGTCAAGCGCCCTCTGAAAAGCAATCCAGAGGGCAAAACTAGTGTAATTGAGCCCATAGTGCAGAGATGGAGAAGGGGGCAAGTCTGACTAGATCCAGCATCAACTAGCCCCTTTATTCCTAGCCCTAATGTCCATGTACCTCCCATTCACATGTGGACATTATTTATGGTGGTCTGGTGTGTGGTGTACAGAAAACTATGTTCAGCACCCTTTTAGTGTGGTTCCAACCACTGGCTGGTATTCCTTTGCATTTGCTAGGGTATATTAACGAGCAGTGGAGTTGTTAAGGGTTGTTGCTTGGTTGATAAGAACAATAAAGACCATGGAGAGCTCCAGCAGGCAGTGGTAAGCAGGCCACATGTACCCCTCAGCGTGTCCCCTGCTTTGGGCCTAGCTAATCCAATAATGTTGAGGATTGGAGTGTAGCCTATAGCAGATTAAAGACACTCTGGTGAATCATGTACCTCTAAGAAGGTGGTAGATTATACACCTCTGAGAAAGTGGTGGATCATATACCTCTGAGAAGGTGATAGATCATATACCTCTGAGAAGGTGGTGGATCATATACCTCTGAGAAGGTGGTGGATCATATACCTCTGAGAAGGTGGTGGATCATATACCTCTGAAAAGGTGATAGATCATATACCTCTGAGAAGGTGGTGGATCATATACCTCTGAGAAGGTGGTGGATCATATACCTCTGAAAAGGTGGTGGATCATATACCTCTGAGAAGGTGGTGGATCATATACCTCTGAAAAGGTGGTGGATCATATACCTCTGAAAAGGTGGTGGATCATATACCTCTGAGAAGGTGGTGGATCATATACCTCTGAAAAGGTGGTGGATCATATACCTCTGAGAAGGTGATGGATCTTATACCTCTGAAAAGGTATTGGATCTTGTTACTCAGGGACAGTGCTGTACCCTGAGCATTTGTAACACCCTGCCATTATTTAGACTCTGTAGTGCTGCCCGATCAATTTGGTAAAAAGCCAAAAAAGCTAGTTCTCTGATTTGACATTCTGTTACTGAGCGACCTGGGATAAGTGTGGTGCAGAATATGGCATGAAGGGTTTATATATCCTTCCAGGGTCCTCTGCAGAGCGAGGGCAGGTGTACTGGTAATGAGTACCCCAGCTGTAAGAGGATTGAGCCCAAACCCCTAGTGCTCATAATCTACAGTAGACTCCCTTGTGGGTGGGTCCCAAAACATGGCTGAATTGCCCACATGTGCTCCTCCAGGGACCCACCTGATACCTGAAGGCTTGTGGACCTTGTTGAGGCCTAACTCTAGGCCCAACATGGTCTACAAGCCTTCTAAGCACGCTTCCTCTCTTTTACACCTACATGTAGGCTGTGTCTAAGACAAGGTGCACCCTATGCACACACTCCCCATACTCCTGCTCTCCCACCACTCTGTCTGGGGACACTGCCACTTGTGCTGGGCCTGACATCTTCACATGAATCAAGGACAGGCTTTCAATTCCCACATCCATCACCATACAACCCGACCAGGTTTGCAAACAGTTGGGTACACCGATATCCCTCTTCACTATGTATGTACTTCATGAGATGCAGTGTTTAGCATGGCCTAACAGTGTGCTACCTAACTTATCAGTTTTACTAAGGTTCACTTCAGAAAAAAGAAACAGCCATAGGCCCAGTCCAACTCTACTTTATTTAAACAGTTCTAGCATGGTCTCTGGCCTTGTCCAGTCCAATGAGGACCTCCGAGGCCAAAGATAGCTGACATCCTTCAATATGTAGTGGGTTGTGAGGCAGAGTGGGTGCAAACATGGTGAAGGTCATTGGGCGCCAGACACTTATTGGATGTGAAAGAGGTTTTATTTCTTTTGACAGTCCTTTTTGTATTTATGGGGGAAAGAGGGTTAAGGCCAGGACACCCTTAAGTAGTTGTAGATTCAATTGGCAGACTCCGAGATTTCAATAGGAAGACAGCCGTGCAGGGAAAGGCCCAAGCAAGGCGCCACATCTGCACATGCGGGAATGCTGTCTCCCATGGTAACAGTCGTTAACAGTTCCTAACTCAAACGTAACAGTCCTTTCTGCTCCACTACAACTGCCTCTTGTAGTTCTTCAACACTGAGCTCCCGGTCTCTTACTAGATCCTCTGATTCACTGATTCTGAATCCCTTGAGCTCCTCCAAGGTTTGTGGTCATATCCCCTCAAGCGTCACTCATGCTTCCCTGCTGGTTCCCCAGCTTGGCACTCCAGATACTCAAGCTTCACCCCTGCTAACCGGTGAGGTCCCTGGCTTGACTCACAAGGCTGCTTTGCAAGCATCTCCTCCGCGGGTTGTTTCCCTGACTTGATCACTGCCTGAAGTTTCCTGATTCTCCACCGTGCCCTTTCGGTGAGAATGTGGTTCTGGTACTTGCTTCAGTTACTCACTGTGGTCCCTGGTAAAGGTGGTTGAACCCTTTGTGGCAACAGCTTCCCTTCTACCTCTGACCACTGACAGGTTCTCTGGCCAGCAGAGCCGTCACTTCTGGTTGGACTGCAAGCCGCAATCCCAACCCTGCGCTGCTCTCTCACTTCTGGATAGGCCCTCACACAGCCTAGCAGCCAGATGCCCCGGGATAGGCCCAATCTCTGGCCTAGCAGCCCAGGGCACACTACACACTTCCACCCAGCCAGCCGTCCAGGTGGCACAGAACGCAGATCACCTGACTCCACCCAAATATATAGGTGCTCCCAGTAGGCCAAGGGATTCAAGAAAACCCCTGCCCATTGGCTGAGATACCCCGTATACCCATAACCTGACCTTGGGTTGCCCTTCTCATATCTAGTACCACCAAGTACCCGGCCACCTAGTAGTAGAAGAGAAAAGTGCAACAAGACCAAACTTAGGGAGAAATCAATAGATCTTTATCAATCAACCAGGATAACTACTCCTGGCAAGAAAATTTGTGAGGAGCTCCCTGCCCAAACTACAGGGTGCTACACAGTTCTTTTCAAAAGTCCTTTAAATAAATATCCTCTTGATCATTAACCAGCAGTTTTAGTTCAAATGGTGGTATACATTTGTGTGCCCATAGTCAGGGATGCCCATCCCATCTAAGTCATGGCTTCCCTCTCTGGCAAGCTCTTCCCATCAGCCAGCTTTCCTACAGGAAAAAAAAGACTTGAGGCTAAGCTCCACCCAGATATTTATATGTTCCAGCCAGGGGAAAATTAACTTATTCTCCGTCCTGGAAGGATTTTTTAGGGCACAACAATGTTAAAGGGGCAAGATAGTGCCTATATTCTGGCCTGCGTGTAGCGGTCACCCCCAAAATGGCCAGATGTGTTGGGTTCTTTCCCCAGTAGGTGCTTTAGCAGACAGGCACACAGTCCCAGTCACTCCTCCAGGTCAATGATCAGTCTAGGAGTATTTTTTTTTTTTTTGATGCTTTATTGAAATACTTGAACTTGGACAGGTACAGGGTAACTCCAAAATAAGTAGCACTAGTGGACACCTATCTTCCTCCTAACGATTCTGAGCACAGCCCTTGCAGCAACAAATGATGGACTGAGCTATGCAGGGCCACCAGGAACAATGTCCAGCTTTCAGTACAAGCTGATTCTGAGGCAAGAGCAATAGCAAGAGCACACAGTTATTGGGATCTCCCACACTGTCTGTACTCACTAATATCTTTGGATAATTGGATGCCTCCTTCCAATATCTTCCAGACACCTCTCCTGTGAATTCTCCAGACCTGATCACTAAAAGATGTCCCTTGGTCAGCTCCAGCAGAATTCAGTAGAATAGGCCCCCCAGTCAGCCAGATGGGACCTCAATGAGCAGTAGAAAAGCACAGTTGGACTGCTCAGAAGGGCAAGACCTTCAAGCTGGGAATCTCCTCCTGGACAAGAACCCTTCTGTTCCAAGCCTCAAACGATGTATGCTCTCGCCCAGCCACGATCTGGGCACCCACACTCAGGAATTGTCTAGGATAATTATTCAGCTACTAATTTGACTCTTCCAGCCCACTACTTTTCAGAACCCTCCATAAAGTAGGGGGAAGCAGTCAAACCTGCATCCAGTGAGACACAGAACAGCCCAAAATAATCACAAGCTGCTCAACAAATTACAGTAGAGCTAAGAACTAAATGACCCAACCTAGCACCTATCTAGGAGGGGGCTACATGGGAACTGGCTTGTCAATCACTGCTAGGGGGCATTACATCCTGTTGACCCCTCCCACCAGCCATAATCTTCCAATATCTTCCAGACACCTCTCCTGTGAATTCTTCAGACCTGATCACTAAAAGATGTCCCTTGGTCAGCTCCAGCAGAATTCAGTAGAATAGGCCCCCCAGTCAGCCAGATGGGACCTCAATGAGCAGTAGAAAAGCACAGTTGGACTGCCCAGAAGGGCAAGACCTTCAAGCTGGGAATCTCCTCCTGGACAAGAACCCTTCTGTTCCAAGCCTCAAACGATGTATGCTCTCGCCCAGCCACGATCTGGGCACCCACACTCAGGAATTGTCTAGGATAATTATTCAGCTACTAATTTGACTCTTCCAGCCCACTACTTTTCAGAACCCTCCATAAAGTAGGGGGAAGCAGTCAAACCTGCATCCAGTGAGACACAGAACAGCCCAAAATAATCACAAGCTGCTCAACTAATTACAGTAGAGCTAAGAACTAAATGACCCAACCTAGCACCTATCTAGGAGGGGGCTACATGGGAACTGGCTTGTCAATCACTGCTAGGGGGCATTACATCCTGTTGACCCCTCCCACTAGCCATAATCTGCCTGCACTGCAAAGAGAAGCAGAGAGACCCAGTGATGATGGTACTTGGTCTAAAATATGGTATGTCATGAATACGAAAAGGTTGTATTTAAAAATTGTATTTGTGTTTTGATGAGGGGGCAAGGAGGAACCAGGGAAGGCAAAATATAACTTCAGCTCCAAATTTTTGCTTTAGGGTTTAGGTGCGTTTTAAATATCCTTCACCTTATTCTTTGAAGGTTACACAAGACAATGTGTTACGGTCCACTGTAAACTCTGTCAGACTTCAGAGAGTTTGAATGCACAGTGGCAAATGAAAAATATGTGTTTGTGCAACTGTTCCAGCTGGCAAGCGTACAGGGGGAACATCAGCCAAAATAAGTCACCATTAAGTACAGAACAGCACACTCCTCTCTCCCTCTGCACATTGTTCCTCTGCGTGAACAAGCAAGGCACATGAAAATGATTCAGATGTTCTGAATATAGTAACACAAGACTGAGCCAGGACCTCTGCGGCGGTATGCAAACTTGTGGAGGACTTTATAGTGAAGTGAGAAAGTTATCAAACTCATTTCAGAAGAGAGCGTCTGTCAATAGGATAATACTGTTAGCGCAGGTGTCCAAATAAACCACAGTTTGGCCACCTTTTTTTCATAAACTGTTGAGATTTTGTAATGTTTGGTTCAGTGGTGGTAAAGTACCTTTGGAAGATTTTTGTTGCTGTATCATTTTTGTTATGTGCTGTCCAACTTCTCATTACTATTAAATTGCTGTTATTAATTAAAGTAGAATTTCAGCAAAAGCTAACTAGTCTTCAAAATGCTCCCTTCCCTCTCCATACACCTATTCCGACTAACTTGCGTAAGAAAGATGAATATGCTTACCTATTTTCAAACCACTCTGGTGCAGTCATGTGATCTTCCCTGTGTCAGCCACCATTGGCTGCAGTGGAAGGGAGAGAGAGCGCTCAACAATGGCTGGAATGCCTGGGAGCGGTGATGTCGCCCATAGGCTTACTATGGCCCATTCCTTGTCAGTGCTCCCTCTTCTCCCCTGCAGCCATTGCAGATCACATGGCTGGACTGAAGTGGCCTGAAAATAGGTAAGTGTATACATCTTTCTTACACAGGTTAGTCAGAATAGGTAAGTATTATACTCACAAAATCACAATTGAGTTAAAGCTCATCACATGGTACAGCATCAAAGTTCATCGCATGGCACAGCATCGTTCAGTCCATAGTGCATCAAAAACTCGTGCAGGAGGTGAAGACCCAATAGGCTAACGCGTTTTGAGGTTAAACCTCTTCCTCAGAGCCAACAGTTGGCTCTGGAGGAAGAGTTTTAACCCCGAACGTGAGATTTTGATGCACTATGGACTGAACGATGCTGTACCATGCAATGAACTTTGATGCTGTACAATGTGATGAGCTTTAACTCAATTGTAATTTTGTGGTGTATAATACTACTTATTAACAATAAAATGATGTTTTTAGGATAATGCACTAGGTCGGTGCGCCCTTTCTTTCTTTTTCTTGTGGTTCTAGAATTTTTAGACGTGGCTTATCCTTGTTGAACCAAGATGGAGATATAGCATATTCATCCTGAGCAGGCTCACTCCCAAGCGCAGGAGAATTTGTGTTTGTGACTACTTATATAGTCAGAATAGGTGTTAGGAAGAGGAGCATTTTTTTTAAATAGTTTAAGCGGGCCATACACTTAGGGCTAGCGGTGCCCTCTGAAAAGGGATCTGGCATGGGTAGTTTTTAAGAGGGCATTTGACATACGATGAGAGGCATTATGTTGCTTCCTCACCATCTGTTTTAACCTGGTTGCAGCAAGGCTCCATTCAATTGATTGGGTCATGCTTGGTGGTACTGCACAAACACAACAGCGGGGATCGTTCTTGCTGTGCCATGATGCAAAGCATCATGACCATAGCATATGTACATCCCCAGAGGAGTAGTTGGTGAGGGGAGTGGCTCAATTGCATATTTTTACTGCCTATAAACCAAAAAGGAAAAGGAAGCCTAAACATCTTTGTGAAGACACTTGTGCTGGGAGGTGTGGCTGTTACTCAGCTCTGCTATTACAGACCACAGCAGTGTGAAGGCAGAAATCAGTATTTTCATTGGCGATAAAAGGTATTTTAGACAAAAAGGTGTCCTATTTCAGTTGGGCAATGACTATCGAGAGGTTCTAAGAACAATTTGATAACAGTTCAGAGCTGAACAATAAAAACCAGCACCACCAAGCAAAGCCACAACCATGTGCATTGTATGCCGTTGTGGAGCGGGGTTCCTCTATGATCCTCACCTGTACCTATTAAGTCTTGGTACTTCCACACAGAAAAACCAATGATCAGTGGAAGTAGCAAGGCCCAAGTACCCTGTGTTAGAATTAGTGCCTCCAACTGCCAGTCCTCTGATTTAATGTAACAGCAAAGCGTGTGATGCTTACCTACTAGCTGCTCCTAGGAGCATTTTGGGACCACCATTGATCGAGTGAGCTCAAATTTCACCACAGGGTACAGTCCTTGACTTTTAGTGGGGTTGTGAACAGATGGATATCATTTACTTGGGAGTCAAAATCTAGAGTTGTTTTGCCACCAAAAACTAAAGGAGAGAGGATTAGGGCA
Organism: Aquarana catesbeiana; assembly: GCF_042186555.1. Classification (NCBI taxonomy): domain Eukaryota; kingdom Metazoa; phylum Chordata; class Amphibia; order Anura; family Ranidae; genus Aquarana; species Aquarana catesbeiana. The sequence continues at coordinate 613,288,653 of NC_133328.1, read as the reverse complement.
TGGGACATTCAAAGATGATTAGCTCCACTACTTCTGTAAATCCATTTCCATCAAAGTGGTGTGAGCCTAGGCCTTGTTTAATGAACACATGGGTGTCCTTTTTAGGCAGCAGGCCTATGAGAATGAAACCTCCAGTACACACTCTCCCCTAGACAGGAAAGCTCACAAGGTCACCTCAAATATTTATATCCTTCCTCAGCATGCACCACTGGCAGTAAACATCCTAGCAGTTGGCCAGGGGCCATATACATATTCATAACCCAACCTTATTGGATTATGTTTCACTATTGCCAGAGACACTCCCCAGAAGCAGGAAGAAGCAAATGATAATACTGGGCCTAGATGAGACAAAATGAACACAGAACCATTGTTTTAGCCTAGGCTAATTACGGCCTAGCAGCACGAGATTTAAAGAGTCACTCCTGGTTAGGGCAGGGTGGCTACAAAGCAGCATCAGGCATTGTAGAGAAACTCAACTTTAAAGCTCATACAACTGAAAACACATCTCTTCTCTCCTTATTTTCTATGGCAGCAGAAGCTTGGCAGACTGATAGCCTTCTATAGTAAGTAAACTTCAGGTACAGTACTATAAACTGTTAAAAAGGACTGAAACCCAACTTTAGCATCTCTGTTGTGGTCTTTGAGGATGAATTACTTCAGAGTACACATAGCTAGAGAGATCAATGATAGCTCTTTTACTGTTAAGGATATGTCCATAACTGGATAACAGGTGCACTTTAACAGCTCACAAACGAGCAAACAAAAGAAGTTAATTGTTAGGGTTTACAGTTACTCATTAAGGGCCACTTGAATGCAACCTCATAAGGTAGCTGCGAGGCCTTTAGTTTAATTATCTGTAGATCAGTGCGTTCCTTTTCTTTGTATACACATTAGTCAGAGATCTGCTACTCCTAAGTCTATTTCTGAATCTGTTTATTCTTGGCACTAATATGATTACAATTCTGTGTGTGATGTTTAGTACAGCCAAGATTCACAAAGAGCACATCTTTATACTAAACACTCCGCACGGGATCAGAGAGTGTAAGTGTCACTGTCTATTCTCTCCGCTTTGACAGAGCTCTGAGTCTGTTGTAAAAGGTGAGTAAGGTTCACATAAAAAATTGGCCTTACTGGGCTGGATTAGCCTCATACATTCTGGTATTTGACGAAGATTTCAAGGAAATATGGGAATCATCTACTTGATGTAAGGACTTGTTCTGTCTGATGAAATGAAATGCAACCACATATATTTAGTAGGCCATCCATACAACCCTTTGTACTTCTTGGTCAACGGCACAATACCAGATGTCACCACTAGATGGGGTTATCACAGTTCTTTACACCAAAACACCTCTAGGCATTGTAGAGACAGTGACCAGTTTATCACTTCCTGTTGCATTTTCAAGAAGGGAAAGTATCCTCAATAAGCAAATATTTCAGGTTTTTATATACAAAGGTAAATATTCAAATTACAAGCCTCATCAACTGTAGCCCATATTACAGGATCACTTATTACTCTCACATTTCCCATGTGTTTATTTTTTGCAGGTATACCAGAGGTTTTGCCCCCCTGTCAGAAACTAGCTCACACATTGTTTAGCGCAATCCATTGGCCTATAGCCCTAAATTGGCGAATCCCCTCAGTTCCTTGGTCGCAAGTTATGCAGCGTATGGAGGCCATAAAACTTATGGAGAGAATACACCATACGGTTATGAATACTATGCATATATTAAATGCACAGTGAATGCATTATTATGCACAGTAAATGGATGACCTGGTCTACTTATTGATGGTCTTCAGTATTACAGGGAATATACCAGTCACTCATGATTATATTTTTTGATCCTTCATGCCTCTATGATAATGTAGTTGTGGTTTTTCGGGATTATGAGGCTAATATAAACTAAATATTGTGTATTTTTTATTTTCTAATGTTTGTTTAATTTTGTCTTTCCTTGTGTGCTTTTATTTTTTCTCTATTCTGTTCATTTACAAGATTGTATGAGGGCCTTGTAAACTGTATACAGATCAGAGACTGTAGACATTTGTAGCCTTTGTATTTTTGGCCTCACTTCATGTAAGTGTTTTTCTCTTTATAATTTCAATAAAAAGCATTTGTAATAGATATTCAAGTTACTTTTCAAGCAACCTTCACATTTAACATGTTTTATGTACCATAATTTGATTATTGTTTTATATATGAGTCTAGCCTCTGGTGCAGCCTTTCTCAACCTTTGTACCACAAAGGAACCACTGAGATAAGATTCTTGGGGAACCCTTGCTAAAACTAATTATTTCGGGTCAACGGAAAAATTTCTCTTACATTGGTAGTCGGTAGGAAGAACCCTACAGTGGTGGTAAGAGTGAAACCCTTACTGACAATTAAAATGATGATTGCTGTCATGCTGCTGGCCTTGCCAAATGGCAATGACCCTTGAACTATGCAAGCATCATCAAATGGGAGGTCAATTAGCCACAGCTTAAGGAACCCCAGGCAACCTCTGGAGGAACCCTAGGGTTCCAAAGAAATCTGGTTGAGAATGGCTGCTCCAGTGGTTATGTGTATTTCATTGCAATTACATGGTCTCGCTGGTCAACAACTGCTGAGATAAAATCTTAGACAATGTCAGAGTCAATTGTTTTTGTTAATTAGAAGAGCAGTAAAATAAAACCCTTGTGTAGCACCATAGAACAGGAAGCAGAGCCTAAATATGTAGTGAGCAATATGGCTGCCCAATGTGCTTAATAATTGCAAATAATACATGGTGTTAAAGGTTTAAATCCATTATTGCACACTGATAAAGTCATTTACTTGAACCCTTTTACTGCTAGGACCATACGTCATACAGACCCGACAACAGCAGCGGGTTTTACACACAGCCACCGGCACTGTGTTTAAATCTGAGAAGCTGACTTCTGGCTGTCAGATGCAAGCAGTTTGATGCCTCTGCTCTCCTCCCCTTCTTGTTACTGACCTGGAGGCGACATGTAAAACGTTACTTCCAGGTCCACCTGTCAGTGTCCCTGGCCAGCATGGCTGGGAAAGAATCAAATGCAGTGCAATCTGTACTGCATTAGGTTCAGTAGAGCACAGGGGAGACAGCCATGGACTTTTAGAACCTGTATGTCTCAATAAAGAGAACCTGTCGCCAAAAAATCATCACATAGGGAACTTTTTGTCCCCTATGTGATGAAAAAAAAAAGTTGAGGAAAAAAAATGTTTTTTTTTTAATTGTAAAATTTAAGTTACACCCAAGCACATAAACCCCCTCCCCAAAAAAAAAACATTTTTTTGAGGCCCACCCCCACATATACCTAAGAACGTAAACATATTGCGTTTGTGTGCCCCAAAATGAACTAGTTTTTACTTTAATTTCTTTTTTACTGAAATTTGGCATTTCCTTGACCTTTGCGTTAGTACAAAATTGAAACTATCATTATTTTGTGTTCAAGACATGTGTGCAAACATGGCTCTGGCACTGAAAGGGCTAAAGTAAAACCTGTCATGGGCATATAATAGGAACTGCCATCATGACTGGGGACCAAGAGATGTCTATGACAGCTTGGTCAACGTGCTGGGAGTGTGCAGTGAGAGTGCTCTCAGCACAGGAACCTTGGAAGTCCTTGGATGCCAGCGTGGGCACCACTCTCTTTGCTGCCACACATATGCGTTACGTGGGTGGCAAGAGGTTAAGTAAAAAAAAAAAAAAAACACAAACCAGAAAACAATGGCCCTAATTATGTGAGATCTTTCTGTGCCCATAACTTTGCTGACTTCCCCCAAATCTTAAAATAAATGCCAGGATTAGTACAATAATGCCAAAGGAAAACACCAAAGAATCTGGCTAATACTTCTTCCTCAAATCTAAATCTGGACAGCGTTGTGTCACAACTCGGAGACCGGCGATGGACTGCATAAAACAAACAGCTTTATGATAAAAAAGGTCATGTGACACATATACTGAGCTGTATCCTCTATTTGTTCCTTTTTGATGTTTCCTCTACCAGTCTAGACCAATAAAACTCAGCTGATCTTAGCTGGCCCAAATACGAAATGACTAAGAACGCTTTGAAGTTATGAATGAAGTGACAAACAAATCTGAAAAGAGCAATGCTGGTTTAAACCCAGACTTCTTTATGGTAAGTCGCAGAATACAATTCATACATTATCAATAGAGAGCAGAAGAGGAAACGAGGTATGATGCCGATCCAACACATAAAAGCTTATAATCTATTAAGGAAATGAAAATAGGTCAAAGGGCATATAAAATGTTGATGATGAAGCCAAGATATACGAAATGCAAGAAACATTATACTATTATTATTTAGGATTTATAGAGCACCAACAGTTTTCATGGCGCTTCACAAAGTGGTGACTGTACAGTTACAATGCAATTCAAGAAAAGAGGGTTCAGAAGGCTCTGATTGTAAAAGCTTACAATCTAAAGGGAAGGGAAGTGACACAAAAAAGGTAATAACTGTGTGGAGATGAGCTGATGGAGAAAGTAAAAGGCCAGTTGTTAGGTAGACGTGAGATAGGCTTCCCTGAAAAAAATAATTTTCATGGATCATCAAAAGGCAGATAACGTAGAACAGTGGTCCAAAACTATGGCCCAGGGGCCGCATGTGGCCCTTTGCTTGCCTTTATGCGGTCCTTGGGGCATGTGATCAGCACAGGGCCAATCCAATCAGCACTGTGCAGACAGGGGTCATGCAGCCTCATAGGACAGTCAGAGGAGAATGAAAACTCCTCCTACAAGCTTTAACCAAACACTGATAGAAGTCACGAGACTGCTATATACTGCTGATGGGAAAAGGTATTTAGCATTCTATATTTACTAAAATAATCACATTTCCATGTTCTGTGTACTGTGGGAGACTAGATATAGTGAATGCAGGCTCCTGGGTTTAGTAACACTTTAAGCTAGTGTGGGGTATTAGCTCGGGGGGCAAAGTCAGTAAACGGCACTTTCTTCAAAATCTGGCGGATGCCAGGTTTATTTGCGGGAGGTTTGGAAAATAAAAACAAACAGTAAATTAAATCCTTGTCGTTCAGCGCTAACTAAACAAATAGTCTCCTCTCTATAAAGTGCGGGCTGGTCCCCGTCATCCACAAAAGATGTAGGAAAAGCAAACCTTTTTAGTCCAACACCCAGGGCTCCTCTCACTCAGGTTCCTTCCTGAGTCTCAAAACCAGAGATCTTTGTTGTGCTCTCTTCCTGGTCATTTAAAGTCCAGCTGAGTGTGGGCTCAAGTGGATCAGAACATCCGGACCAGAACCTAGCATGCCACAGAGGCTGGAAAAACCCGGGCCGGATTCCGGTTCAATCCCTTACAACGGAACGAATGCGAGGTGAAATATAGCGATTATCCACTATATCACCTCGCATACCGTCACACTAGCTATAAACTGAGGATCGTTGGGCATTCTGACACAATCCTTCTTTAAATGCCTGCATTTCCACACTAACCTGAATGTCTAGCTCAGCTCACTTGAACAAATGAAATAACAATATAAATTACAGCGCTAGCAAATACAACATACGTATATACTCGAGTATAAGTCGAATTTTTCAGCCCTTTTTTTTGGGCTGAAAGTGCCCCTCTCGACTTATACTCAAGTCACCACCGCCTGTCTGCATGATCAGTGTGTCATGCAGGCAGACGGCGGTCGGCGTGTGATAATAGAGTTCGGAGGCTATTCCAGCTTTCAAAAGCTGTGCCTCCTGCTCGTCTGTGATAGGCTGAACAGCTGTCAGTGTACAGCCTATCACGGACATTCTCTCATCCTCGTCCATGGTATGAGAATTAGAGAATGTCCGTGATAGGCTGACCGCTGACTGCTGAGTGTTCTGCCTATCACAGACGAGGAGGAGGCGCGGCTTTTGAACATTGGAATGGCCGCCGAACTTTATTATCACACGCCGATCGGAGGATGGAGATCGCCACAGGGAGAATGGAGATTGCCACAGGGAGGCTGCACAGGACACAGGTAGGCTGCACAGGGACACAGGACACATGCACACAGGACACATACACATGTACAGGACACATGTACAGGACACATGCACACAGGACACATGCACACAGGACACATGTACAGGACACAGGACACATGTACAGGATACAGGACACATGTACAGGACACATGCACACAGGAAACATGCACACAGGACACATGTACAGGACACAGGACACATGTACAGGACACAAGACACATGTACAGGACACAGGGATACATACACATGTACAGGACACACGTACAGGACACATACACATGTACAGGACACATACACATGTACAGGACACATACACATGTACAGGATACATGTAGGCTGCACAGGACACAGGGAGGCATGCAGCTGCAGATGGGCATTGTTGACCCTCTGCATTTCTCACCCTTGTCTTATACTCGGGTCAATAAGCTTTTCCCAGTTTTTTTGTGGTAAATTAGGGGCATCGACTTATAATTGGATCGACTTATACTCGAGTATATACGGTAAGTGAAAGTGAAAACAATTCATTAATAATAAAGGTTAAAGTCCATATAAAGTGACTGATGTGCTCCAATCCAACAAAAATGCAAAAGTGCTCCTGAGTTTTCAAGGTGTACCACAACACCCCCTCCTGTGTCCCTACTCACCGAATAGAATGGACCCCCAGCTTTTCAGTCTAGGGGTCTCTTCAGGCTTAATAGTGAAGGCCAGGAATGGCAGCTTTAACTTCAGATCATCATACAAAACTTCTTTGTTATAGATACTCAGCCAGGATAACAGGTACCCAAAATGATAGGAAGGGACTAATAGTGACGTACCGCTTTGTAAGAGTATTTATTGCGCATAAAAATGAGTACCGTATTTATCGGCGTATAACACGCACCCCAATTTAGGAGGGAATTTTAAGGAAAAAAAAACTTTTAGGAGGGAAGTTGAAGGGCAAAAAACTTACATTTAAATGCCCATCATTGCAGCCTTCTCAGTGCAGCCATGTCAGTGCAGCCTTGTCAGTGCAGCCATGTCAGTGCAGCCTTCTCAGTGCAGCCTTCTCAGTGCAGCCATGTCAGTGCAGCCTTGTCAGTGCAGCCTTCCCCAGTGCAGCCTTCCCCAGTGCAGCCTTGCCCCAGTGCACCCTTCGATCCCCTGTCCCTGCCATCCTGGGCTTCAAAATCGTCGACCGCGATTTGAAAATGGCGCCGCCGGCGCCGAAATACACAGAGCCGGTCCTCGGCTCTTCCCGGCGGCTCTTGTTCACTTTCGGCTCCACTCGTAGTCCCGAGCGGAGCTATCCGAACCTAGCCGAGTAGGTTCGGATACCTCCGCTCAGGACTACGAGTGGAGCCGAAAGTGAACGAGAGCCGCCGAGAAGAGCCGAGGACCGGCTCTGTGTATTTCGGCGGCGCCATTTTCAAATCGCGGTCGGCGATTTTGAAGTTGTGACAGCTCGGGATCGCAGGGGATCGGCGTATAACACGCACCTGCGATTTCCCCCTGATTTTAAGGGGAAAAAAGTGCGTGTTATACGCCGATAAATACAGTAATTCCAAGAAGCAGGCATAAAAAACATGGAGCTGAGAGTACAAAAAGGCTGTTCATGGCGTGCATTCCACGATACCGGAAGTGACGTCAATAGGAACCGGAAATTACGTCTACACATTTCACCCTCCCACAGGGCATCATCAAGGACCTTGTTTCCGGTTAGCTAAGCCGTATATACGTATTATATGAATACAACAGCCGGCAGGGGAGATTCCCTAATCCACAAAGTTTAGTGTGGAAAGAGAAATCTAATAGTTATTCTCTGCATGTATAGTTAGCTTTATTATTCTAACAATTCTGAGTACCGTCTCCTTCCTGTCAAGTCTTGTCCAGCAATTTCCGCAGGTACTCATAGATATGAAATTGCAATGGCCAGATTGGGTAATTATGATCTAGTGGTAACGACTTACTGTAGAATCTCTTCAACTATCCCAATAGTTTGGATCTTGATGAAAAAAAAAAAGATATAAATAAATATTTTAACTGTAAATTATTTGCGGTCATTGTAGCGTAAGCATTCTGTAAAGGCAATGGATAAGTTCCAGCTTTACGTGGAAACAACCGGACAATACTATCATTTATGGTTGACTAATTTTAGCTGAGTCCATCTATTTTCTATTTTTTTCAGTCACGTTTCTTGTTATCCGTGTTACAGTTCACAGCTGTGAGAGCCCTCATGTAATCAGTCGGCAACTTCTGAAACTCAAATAAGCAAAGTGTGGCTCAATCATTAACCAAACTTTCTTTTCATGATTTCATTGACGGAGATTAGGTAGGTGAAAATAGAAGGTGTTCCATTATCTGCATAGGATATTAACTCTGTCAGGTGAAAAAAGAATTCATGTGAAAAGACCTGGTGTTAACAGTTCTTTTTTATTTTCAAGCTCTCTTCTCTGTATAGGTTGGGCATAAAGGTTCAAGTGGCCTTCCCAGACACATTATTTTGACATGGACTGCGTCCACCCAACATAGGTGTGTACACTGTGGCGCAGATTCCCCCTGCTGCCCCCCACCCCGCAGCGCTGCCGGCTTCCCTTCCCTCCTCTTCCACTGGCTGCTGCTACAGGCACACAGGGGGATGTTATTTACCAGCCCCTTCCTTTTCTGAATGAACACAGTGAGTGATCTGCTCCTCCTCCCACCCCTACCCCTCTGTGTCTGCCTGCCCACACTCCAATCCCTGGTGTGCTGTGCCTCAGAAAAGGAATGTATGGGTCAGGGGCGGATACGGGAGGGGGGCAACGGGGCAATTGCCACCCCCCAACCCGAGACATTAGATGTGGGTGAGTTAGCGGGCGGCTCCGCAGGCGGGCCGGGCAGCTGAGCGGCTAGGTGGGTGGGTGGGTGAAAGAGCGGACGGGCAGCTGGGCGGGTGAGAGAGCGGGCGGGCCGGGCAGCTGAGCGGCTCAGCGGGCGGGTGAGAGCAGGTGGGCCTGGCAGCTGGGTGGCTCCATGGGTGAGAGGGCGGCTGGCCAATCAGTGAGGCAGCAGGTGGGGGAGCAGAGAGATGGCATCATCTCTCACTGCCCGCCCTGCATCCCTTAAGTTCTGCCCTCACTGTGCAGGCAGCCATGGGCAGCAGAGAGATTATATCATCTCTCTGCTGCCTGACTCTGGGACACAGCAAGAGACAATCCCCACCTTAGCAGGAAAGTGAAATAGCAAGTGACAATCGGCAATGAGTGACAGGTGACGTGGCAAGTGACAGTCTACAACAAGTGGCAGGTGATGTGGCAAGTGACAATCCGCAATGTGTGGCAGGTGACGTGGCAAGTGACAATCCGCAACTTGTGGCAGGTGATGTGGCAAGTGACAATCCGCATCTGCTGGCAGGCGACGTGACAAGTGACAATCAGCAACGTGTGGCAGGCGACGGTGGCAAGTGACAATCCACATCTGGTGGCAAGTGACACACTCGGGGCTCCTACTGATTCTGCATGTGTGGCAATGTGTGGCAGGTGACGTGGCAAGTGACAATCCGCAATGTGTGGCAGGTGACGTGGCAAGTGACATTCCGCAACTTGTGGCAGGTGACATGGCAAGTGACAATCTGCAACGTGTGGCAGGTGACGTGGCAAGTGACAGTCCGCAACTTGTGGCAAGTGACAGTCTGCAACTTGTGGCAGGTGACATGGCAAGTGACAGTCCTCAACTTGTGGCAGGTGATGTTGCAAGTGACAATCCACAACTTGTGGCAGGTGACGTGGCAAGTGACAATCTGAAACGTGTGGCAGGTGACGTGGCAAGTGACAGTCCGCAACTTGTGGCAGGTGACGTGACAAGTGACAATCTGAAACGCGTGGCAGGTGACGTGGCAAGTGACAGTCCGCAACTTGTGGCAGGTGATGTGACAAGTGACAATCAGCAACGTGTGGCAGGCGACGGTGGCAAGTGACAATCCACATCTGGTGGCAAGTGACACACTCGGGGCTCCTACTGATTCTGCATTATGGTGAGTTGAACCATTTCATTTTATATAACAATGTAATAATAGAAATAATGCGCTTCAATCATCCTGACACTATAACAACCATGGTGCCGTGATGATTGAAGCGTTAACATCAGCCATTTCCCCGATAAATTGCCCGCAAAAAAACCTATTTTCTGGCAGTGCCCCTCCCGAGACAAGACTCTGGATCCGCCCCTGGTGTGGGTGGAAATGTGAAGCCCCATAGCCAGCAGATACAGATGAAAGGTGTTGATTCCTAATGAGTGAGCTCACCATCCACTGTCAGTGACTGGAGTTTCCCACCTTCCTCCCTCCCTTATTACTCCTGCCTCTGAGCAAATTATTATTATTATTATACAGGTTTTATATAGCGCCAACAGTTTGCGCAGCGCTTTACAACATGAGTAAGTACACTAAGGCAGCCCTCAAAATTTCCACTCACCTGCTTGCATTAGGCGAGTGGAAATAAGCCAAGGGTGAGTGTGTAACAGGGGGAGACTGGGCCGGTGGGCCGCTCTGATGCCTTGTAAAAAAGGCCAGTTTCAGCCAGGAAACTGCTGGAAGGAGAGCTGGCCGGATCACACAGAGAGAGGATCTCCCGCTGTAACACAGCTTGGATCTGAAATGCCGGCCGCTGTCAAACATAGTCCCGTCTCCTGAACTGGCTCCTATGATAGACAGCACACTGGTCCAATGCTGGTCCAGGAGGCGGGACTTTGTTTAACCTCCCTGGTGGTTTTCCAGAGTGTGGCTCGGGGTTAAATTTCAGCACCATTAGCGGTAACCCCGAGCCACACTCGGGATTGTATTGCAGGATCCTGGTGCGGTATACTTACGTTGTTCCCAGGATCCTGCGATGTCCCCCTGCTGTGTCCTTGGGCTCCATCCTCTGTCTGATGCCTCTGTGTGCCAGGCTCTGTTCCCTGCGAGTGTCGCAACGCACGGGGGCGGAGCCTGGCGGCAAATAAAAAATGGAAAAATCATAATACATACAGTACACTGTACACTGTTCCCTGTGAGCATCGCAACGCACGGGGGCGGAGCCTGGCAGCAAATTAAAAAAATTGAAAAATCATAATACATACGGTACACTGTACACATACAGTACCCTGCATGCAGTTTTATATGATATATACTTTTCTTTCTGCCTGGAAACTGGAGATTGTCCATAGCAACCAAAAAGTGTCCCTTTACATCAAAAGTGGTTTTAGACCAGCTAGAAAACAGTGATAAATTAGAACACTTGCAGAATTGAGCGATAGTGAATTGTGAGGAAATTAATTTTATTATTATTATATTATTCTTTTTTATAATTATTTATATTTATTTATTATATTATAATTTATGATTTTGTGTTTCAAACTGTATCATACCCGGGATATCTACTTGACTCTTGTTTGGACAGATTTAAGTGTGTTATTTCTAAGAATTACAGGCCTACAATATAAAACGCCAAATTTCTATGCAATATAATTGTACTGCTTTGAGACGCAAAAATCTGACATAATCAAACCGCCAGGGAGGCTACCAGCGGCCGGCATTTCAGATCCAAGCTGTGTCACAGCAGGAGATCCTCTCTCTCTGTGATCTGGCTGGGTCTCCTCCCGATTCCTCCCTGTGATCCCCATGCAGTGATAGTCTGCACTGATGGGCACTGATGAGGCTGCACTGATGGGCACTGACTGGCTACACTGATGGGCACTGATAGGCTTCATTGATGGACATTGATAAGCGCTGATGAGGCTGCACGGATGGGCACTGATGAGGCTATAATGATGGGCGCTGATAGGCTGCACTGATAAGGCTGCACTGATGGGCACTGATAAAGCTGCACTGATGGACATTGATAGGCTGCATTGATGGGCACTTATAGGCTGCATTGATGAGACTGCACTGATGGCCACTGATGAGGTAGCACTGATGACCACTGATGAGGCTGCACTGATAAGCTGCACTGATGGGGCTGCACTGATAAAGCAGCACTAATATGCTGCACTGATGGGCACTAATTGGCTGCACTGATGGCCACTGATGAGGCTGCACTGATGGCCACCGATGAGGCAGCACCGATGGGCACTGGTGAGGCGGCAATGATGGGCACTGATAAGCTGCACCGATGGGCACTGATGAGGCTACACTGATAAGGCAGCACTGTTGGGCACTGATATGCTCCACTGATGGGCACTGATAGGCCTAACTGATGGGCACTGATGAGGCTGCACTGATGGGCACAGATAGACTGCACTAATAGGCACTGATAAGGCTGCACTGATGAGCATGCATAGGCTGCACTGATAGGCACTGATATGCTTTATGTTAATATTGTTAAAGTTGCTGATGTTAAGATTCATTTTTGTAACTTTATGCTGCATAAAACATTTAACGATGTCATTTCATGAGATAATTTGCGAGGGCGTGTTTAATGGCGAAATTAGGGGTGGGGCATGGTAGGGGTTGGGTGGAGCAACTGGTGGTGAGTGACTCTTAAGGCCTGGCTAGTAGCTCAAGACTTTAAATTTTGAGCCCTGCAATAAGGTATGGGGGGGGACTCAAATGTAATGGGTGCTCTGTAGCTGATGTAAGTGGGGGCTTTGGTGAGCAGAAACCCCCTTATAGTTTCCCTTTACACCAAAGTCCACAGCTTTGGTTCAGGGCTAGCTTGAAGAAAAGGTGGCAACCCTAACCCCACTGCAAGGGAGGGTTTTTACTGTCCCCAGAGCTTTCATTTAACTTGAACTCCAGAAAAGAAAAACCTAAAAAGCATTGGTTGGAGTTTTTGATTTAAGCAATATTCAGTACTTTAAGGTAGACTGTGCTGGACCACAGAAACATGAAGGGCACATTTTCCTCTTTACATTTACAGGCATACCCCGCTTTAAGTACACTCACTGGTCATACCCACGAGTATGGACATACCCGCGAGTGTATGTAAAGTGCCTCGCAAGTACTGTACAGACATTTTGCAGCCGCAATAGAAGGAGCTGAAGCTCCAAGAGCGTAGCCCGCCCTGTTCCAGCGTGCCCCTGATGCCCCCACTACAGCCCCTGACGCCCCCACTACACCCTAGAAGTGAAAAAAGGTATTGCTTCACTTTAAGTACATTTTCATTTTACATACATACTCTGGTCCCATTGTGCACTTAAAAGTGGGGTATGCCTGTAGTTTACTTTCACTTTCTGCTGTTTTGCTGAATGTTGTGTTGGACTATATCCTCCACTCAGCAGAGGGAGAACAATAGCCAGAAAAGCGATTTGAAGTCCAGGAAGTATGTCATATTCTGTAGCTTATGGACCCTTTGCACTATAATTCCCAAGAGACACTGGGGCAAGGAGGAGGAGTGGAGCTACTTTTCTGAGACAGTTTAGCTAGGCTCTTTCTCTTGGCACTGAGGGAACTGATGAGAGCACATCTGCTGCATACTGACCAAACTGCTGAGAGGCCAGACCAGCTAAGACAACGAGGTAGAGCAGCACAGACTACTGTGATCGCATCTGCACCATTGTTGCAGGAAGACCAGAGCATCCTCTCATCCATTGGCAGCCGTTCATAAGGGGCACAGGGATGCCGCCCTCCTAATCCATGCGCCCGGCTCCTAATCTCTATGCAGGGTACCGGACACATGGATTTCAATGGGGTTTTTTTTTTAAGCACATGATTAGAGCATGAAGCTCTAATTGGCTTAAAAAGGATGGGCTCGGGGCGCAAAGCACTGTGCCCCGAGCCCACCCACTTGTGTGACATTAGCAAAATAATATGTGCTAATGTCTTCCTGCCTCTCCTCCCGGCCAATCAGGAAGTGGGTCCTAATTGGCCGGGAGTCATAAGACACGATTTGCCAGGAGGAGAAGTGACCGCCAGGACTCTGGAGGAGATGTAGGGGGGAAGCCGCTGAAGCCGCGATCTGGATGGGGTAAGTGCGGGGCTGGCAGGCGGCCTGGCGAGCGAAGCAGCGATCGAGCCATGTGATTGATCGAGCAACAGAGGGGGGGAGTGAGGGGGCCAGGTTTGTTTGCTGCCCCCTCAAAAAATTGGAGCACCAGCTGCCACTGTTCTCATCTCTACTTCTCACCGCTGAAACAGCTGAGGCATTCTGCGGAGAGGAGGCACCCCCTTTTTACAGCGAGATTTCACAGCCGCACCACTGATTGGTGAGAGGGCACTGCCCATTGTTCATGCTAGTAGGGACTGAGTTACTTTGCTGCAATTTTACTGCACCTATATTGCATGCTGGTTTATTAAATATTATTATCATTAAGTGCATCAACGCTTCTTAAAGGGCCCCAACTGTAGCTGGCAGAAGAACAGCATAAAAGACTGCCCCTCCCGTAGAAACATCCTGCAAGTCCCCTTTGTTCCTTTCTCCTGTTTTCTTCTTTTATATGCACAGTACACATCCAGTTGTCTAGGCCTAACTTTTAATGTTTCTAAAATGCTTTCTGAAGCTGTCATTCTATAGAGTAGCGTTTATAAGCTAGGATTTAACACAGGGTGACTTTTGCTATGATATAGTGTCCTAAGCTGAATGTCCTTTAAATGCTCAAAAAACATTCCTGATTGTTGTCATCATTCTTTTGGTAGGAGATGACGACAATCACATCATAACATTGTACTGATAGAAATGAAATGATGGTAAACACTCAGCTTCCTGGCAATTGTATAAATCTGAATAGAACTCAAGGCTGTTTGTCCGCAGCACGCAGGAATTCCACGATTATCTCTGTATAAAACCAAAACAAAAAGAGAAAAATATTGACAGCGGTTGGCTCACTTATACTTATTGATGCATTACATAAAAGAACATAAAAACATTCCAGGCTCTCACAGACACAACAAGACTGCACATAAACAATTAGCATCGGAGACAAACATTGTGTTGTCATTGCCAAGTGGAAAACCTTTAAAAGAACGGTACATGGTAACATAGTGCTTGTTTCTATTTGTAGCAATGTAGCTATATATTTAGAACAACTCCAATCTAATAAAAAAATTAAAAAGGGACACTATTGACCAAGGCTTGTTAAGGGTGGGGGCATGCCTGGTGCTACCACTAAGCGAACTAGGCAGCCGCCTAGGGCACAGCCACAGGATGCTGTGGTGGGCTAAGCTCCCCAGATTTCAGTTGTGCCCCCCCAAGCCGGTCTTTCTATAGATGCTGTGCCATGCCGCTGAGTGCCTTCCCCTATCCCCGCACTTACGGCTGGGACAAGGGGAGAGCAACCAGGAGCAGTGAAGTCTGCAACTGAGAAATGACAGTAGAGAGTCAGGAGGTGCAGGCTGTGCTCTCCTCTTCTATCAGTGGAGCGATCCTCCATAAAGCAGATGACACAGGATCGTTCTTGCATCAGCATGTGGAATGGGAGGGATATGTGCTAGAGCTAGGAGGAAGGTTTGGGGAGGGAGAGGGGGTTGGAGGGGATATGTGATAAAAGGAGGGGAGGAGATTTGAGTAAGGTGGGGGAATTTTATGCTGGGAAAAGGTAATTTGGAGGGTTTTAGCTAGAGGATTTTGGGGGAATTTGTCCTAGGTGGGGGAATTGAAGGAAGAGGATTGGTGCTGGGAGGGGGGATTGGAGAAATTTGTTCTAGGAGGGGAGATTGGGGGGAGTTGTGCTATGAGAGGGGATGGGGGGTTGTGCTATAAGAGGGGATGGGGGGGATTTGTTCTAGGAGGGGGGATTGGGGGGGTGGATTTGTGCTAGGAGAGGAGATTGGGAGGGATTTGTGAAAGGAGGGGGGATTGGGGGGGGGGGAATTGTGCTAGGTGTTGGGATTGGAAGGGGTTGTGCTAAGGGGGGGGGGGGTTATGCCAGGAGGGGGGATTTGTGTGGGGAGGAAGCCAGGAAGGATTTGTGCTGGGAAGGGTAATTTGGAGGGGGATGTGCTAGGAAGGGGGATTTGAGCTAGGAAGTGGGATTGGGGGGATTTATGCTGGAAGGGGGGATTGGGGGGGGGGGATTTGTGCTAAGGTGGAAAACGTGAGGGGAAAGAGGATGTGTGCTAGGAGGAGGGAAGTAGAACTAGTGAAGTTTTATTAATTTTTTTTTTTGGGGGGGGGCAAGTAGCTGGTCTTGCCTAGGGCGTAAAATAGTCTAGCCCCGGCCCTGGGTGGGGGGGCGAGGCAGTGCCAATTCTGCTAAGGCTAATATACAGAAGGTCTGATGCATACAATTTTTAGTGCCAGAGGATTCAGATGCCTGAATGCAGTCAGATTGTATCTGATTTCATTGGCCACCTTAAGGGATATCTAAACCTCAAAACAAAATAATAATTTATTGCCTTCTCACAACAAACTGCTTCTGAGCCCCACAGCAGCCTACCCCTGAGCCCTAGGATGACTTACTCCTGAACCTACAATGACCTGCTCCTGAACCAACATGCAACGACCTGCTCCTGAATCCCACAACAACCTGTTCTTGGGCCCGACAATGACCTGCTCCTGAACCCCATAACAGCCTGATCCTGAGCCCTATAACAGTCTGCTCCTAGAACCTACAACAACCTGCTTCTGAGCCTCACAACAACCTGTTTCCTGAACCTGCAACAACCTGCTTCTGAGCCCCACAACAACCTGTTTCCTGAACCTGCAACAACCTGCTTCTGAGCCCCACAACAGCCTGCTCCTGAGCCATACAACAACTTGCTTTTGTGAACACACAAAATGTGAAGCACACAAAAATGTGCACATGGTCCACCTCCGAAGAGAAAGAACCCTGGCCCTGATCTTCAAAGGTGCAAGACTCTTGACGGGGACTAGGGTACAAGTGGGCCAATGAGCCCTCAACCAGATGGACCCTATTCTTCATGGGACCAGCAAAGACAACGTCCACCCAAGTACAGTTCCCCATAAACGTTTACTGTACAAAATAAGGTCCGTTGGCATGGACCATAGGGTGAGTACATGGATTGAAAACAAGGGCGAGTTCAGAGGGTGGTGATAAATGGGGAATACTCGGAATAGTCAGGGGTGGGTAGTGGGGTCCCCCAGGGTTCTGTGCTGGGACCAATCCTGTTTAATTTGTTCATAAACAAACTGGAGGATGGGGTAAACAGTTCAATCTCTGTATTAGAGGACGATACTAAGCTATGCAGGGCAATAACTTCTCCGCAGGATGTTGAAACCTTGCAAAAAGATCTGAACAAATTAATGGGGTGGGCAACTACATGGTAAATGAGGTTCAATGTAGAAAAATGTAAAATAATGCATTTAGGTGGCAAAAATATGAATGCAATTTATACACTGGGGGGAGAACCTCTGGGGGAATCTAGGATGGAAAAGGACCTGGGGGTTTTAGTAGATGATAGGCTCAGCAATGGCATGCAATGCCAAGCTGCTGCTAACAAAGCAAACAGAATATTGGCATGCATTAAAAAGGGGATCAACTCCAGAGATAAAATCAATAATCAGCCTCAATAATTCTCCCACTCTACAAGACTCTGGCCGCACCTAGAGTATGCTGTCCAGTTCTGGGCACCAGTCCTCAGGAAGGATGTACTGGAAATGGAGCGAGTACAAAGAAGGGCAACAAAGCTAATAAAGGGTCTGGAGGATCTTAGTTATGAGGAAAGGTTGCAAGCACTGAACTTATTCTCTCTGGAGAAGAGACGCTTGAGAGGGGATATGATTTCAATATACAAATACCGTACTGGTGACCCCACAATAGGGATGAAACTTTTTCGCAGAAGGGAGTTTAACAAGACTCGTGGCCACTCATTAAAATTAGAAGAAAAGAGGTTTAACCTTAAATTACGTAGAGGGTTCTTTAATGTAAGAGCGGCAAGGATGTGGAATTCCTTTCCACAGGCGGTAGTCTCAGTGGGGAGCATCGATAGTTTCAAGAATCTATTGGATAAGCACCTGAATGACCACAACATACAGGGATATACAATGTAATACTGACATATAATCACACACATAGGTTGGACTTGATGGACTTGTGTCTTTTTTTTACCTCACTTACTATGTAAATATGTAACTAGGTGGGGCCTCCTCAAAGGTAGACCCCAAAGGAGGGGGAGAATCTAAACATACTGCCATGTGCCCTCTCCCCGAGATTTTCAGGGCAAGCCAGAGGACCTACACCCTACTATTCAAGTGAGAGTAACGGGCATCATGCTGTGCATAAAAGTTCAGTTAAAGTTAAAAGTACAAAGTGCTTGTAAGTGTTTGGGGATGCAAGATATTGGTGGGCCGGCTGGTATGGAAATGTTTCCGGTCTCAAGCAAATGTCCAACCCAAATGGACAGCTGTGAAAAAAAGCCTGCAAGGGTGCTGTGAGTTAGTTGCCATACAAAAACACTGTGAGCTGTGAGTTGCCCCAAAATTACTTATTCTGGCACCCCTGGACTGCCACTTCAGGGGCACGAGCACCGCTGGCTGTCCTGTAGCTGTGGTTAAATCCTGCCTGCACTCCAACCACCCTTGAAGGTCTGTACCAGTCTTTCTCAACCTCTTTTACATGGAGTAACCATTGGAATAACTTTTCTGTCTCAGGGAACCCCTCACTAATAACTGCTTTATCTACAGCTCATAATACATTAGCTTGATGGTCACTTGGAAAATGCTCCCTGCTTTTGTGGTTATTAGAAACCCTGGTTGAGAGACACTGGTCTATATACAGTCTATAGACCTCCAAAGGTGCCTCTAACCTTTAGTAGTTTTTCTTCTCCTACTATCTTCACTATTTGAAAGAACTGCTGTTGACAGCAGCTTCTGTGTATCTCCTGTACAGCCTTCTGGTATCAGAACAATTCCCTCAGCCTCACAAGTTTATCTCCATGATCCCATCCTGTGTGCTGGATGTCTTCTCTTTGAAGGCAGATATTTGAAATGTCTTATCATATCGTCCCTGTATCTCCTGCACTCTAATTACACTGTAAACAAAGCAGATAATCTATAGTGCCCTCCACGCCCCCATACAGAGCAGAACATCTTGCATATCTTAGAAACATTAAGCCGATTGATCCACTTCTCTTATGATAACCAAAAGGTCACATCATAAATTAAAAGCACAGCCATACTAAAAAAATTCATTAGTCAACTGACCTTTAGGGTTCGTACACACAGGCGGTGAAAATAGACGGTTCAGCCACATATTTACTATCCCCAACAGCATTTCTCAACCCTATTCAGTTGCAGCACCCTTTAAACGTATGCAAAATCTCGGATCAGCCCATCTAAAATGTAAAAAACATACATGTTACTTATCAATGGGAAACCTGAGCCAGGGACACTGCACACAACCGCCTTGATGAAATCATCATTATATCACAAGTCCCCCCTTCACATCACAGGTTCTCCCATCTCATCAGATTACCCTTTCAGTTCAGAGGTCCCCTCATCACATCAGAACGCCCTTCAGATCAGAGGTCCCCTCATCACATCAGAACGCCCTTCAGATCAGAGGTCCCCTCATCACATCAGAACGCCCTTCAGATCAGAGGTCTCCCCATCACATTAGAACCCCTTTTACATTAGAGGCCTCCCCTTCACATCAGAGAGGCCCCCATCACATCAGAGTTTTCCCAATATATCAGAAGCCCCTATACATGATAGCCACCCCCCCCCCATTCACACAGGCCTCGTCATAACAGAGCCCCCAGTCAGACAGACCCCTCTTTACATCAGGGCCTTACCTTTTGGCTCAAGCAGCACAACAGAGTTGGAAGGGGTCTGGAGGAGGCAGTCATCCTTCTTTTCCCGAATGGTGACGGTCTTGTATGCCATCTGCCATGCATAAGAGTCATGTGTTGCCATGGTGCAGGTGAGCCGGCCACCTCCAACACAGCAATGAATGATGCCTGTGTCTGGGCCTCCAGCTTCCTTGGTTGTTATGGTGCTGGCGGCTAGCCTGCCTGCACCATGGCAACTCAAGACACCGATCCAGGGCAAGATAGGTTCTGTGCTCGCGGCGACCTAAGGGCACCCAGAGGGCATCCCAGGGTGCATTTAGCCATAAACTGGGCAGTTACATGTGGTTAAGGACAGATGAGTGACCCTGGACACAGACAGATGGGTCTGAGTTCAGACCTCTGTCCCTAACCACATGTAAAAAGGGAACACTTTATACAAGCTGAGCAGTCGCGGCTGTTCGCATACACCTGATATCCCAACAGCCAGAATCGATCTTGCTGCTGGAATCCGGTGTATGCATGTAATCACCCAGGTGAAGAAGGCCATACCCTAAAAAAAAAAAAAAATTCTAATGCCGCAAACACACGGTCGGAATTTCCGACAACAAATGTTCGATGTGAGCTTGTTGTCAGGATTTCCGACCGTGTGTAGGCTCCATCGGACATTTGTTGTCGGAATTTCCACCAACAAATGTTTGAGAGCAGGTTCTCAAATTTTCTGACAACAAAACTTGTTCCCGGAAATTCCGAGCGTGTGTACACAATTCCGACGCATGCTCAGAATCAAGCAGAAGAGCCGCACTGGCTATTGAACTTCATTTTTCTCAGCTCATCGTACTGCGTTCTTGACGTTCGGAATTTGCGGCAACATTTGTGCGACCGTGTGTATGCAAGACAAGTTTGAGCCAACATCCGTCGGAAATAAATCCAGGATTTGGAATGTCCGATCGTGTGTACGTTGCATAATATATTTTCGCCACTTTGCCACAACCAAACCGCAAGAATTAAACTTTAGATCTGTACAGAAGCTTTGAATCATTTCTAATGCTCGCTGGTAGATTAGAGCGTAGATAAACCCAGCTAGTTGCGGTATTGCAAGGTGTGCAAAATTCCTACCAAGTTTCGCATTTTTTGGCTGTGGATCAAAAAGACCATCAGCTGCTAAGTAGATATTTTATCGAGGAACATCTGTGATTATACGCTTGCTTTGCACTCTTGGAATTCTTTTTAGAAAATGACTGGATCTGTTGTTTTCCATCAGAAGATAATCTTTTCCTTTAAAGCGGAATTCTAGGCACACGGCTAAATACACAGACGAGTTATAAATATAACATCTGTTTTACCTGCCAAAGGATTCGTATTTCTGTCCATCCAGACCTAAGATTGACACAGGTCTGCCACACAGCACAGCCCTTCTTTACAGGGGGGGGGGACTGATCTTTCTCTTTTGCACTTTCACTTTTACTTACAGGGCTCCTCCCCACCCTATCCTGTGACTGGACAGTGGAAGGAGAAGCAGCACATTATAGAGTTCAGTCACTCCGTTCTTTTCTCCAAATCAGAATGCTTCTTTCACTGCAGCTCAACTGATTAATTCCTTGAGTTGCTTCTCCCACTCCCATATGTGTGTGCAGGAGGCTTATAACAAGTCATGTTTAGGTATTTATACTACTATTAAAAATGCATTTACTGAAACAATAATAATTAAAGAGCTGCAATAATTTGTGTCTTTTTTTATCTGCCTGGGGTTCAATTTAAAGTTTTTTTTTTTTTTTTTTTAAAGCCCAATTCTGGGCAAAGAAAAAAGAAACATGCCTGCACTGCATGGATCAACTACTCATTTTGTCTAGGGGAGAGGAGAAAGCTGTATACTCATCTGATCCACCACTCCACCAGCAAATGGCGCTCCCCCCACGATTCAGCAGTGGACTGTTCCTGACGTCCTCACATCCAGAGCAGCTCTATGGATGTGATGACTAGGGATGAGCTTCGAGTTCGAACTCGAACATCGGGTGTTCGCCCGTTCCCTGAACAGCGAATTTGATGGGGCGTTCGCGGCAAATTAGAGCGCCCCATAATGCACTGCAAGACCGCAGTGCATTGCTTTATGATGATTGGCCAAATCATACACCTGACCTGCATTCTTTGGCCAACCACAGCATGCTCCTTAGCGAGAGCCATAACAGGGTGCCTTTGGCCAATAATAGCTCAGGGGGACTAAGTCCACGCCCCACACTATACACAGTCAGACTAGTGTATATATATATATATATATATATATATATATATATATATATATATATATATTCTGCATTCAGAGTAGCCTATATATACAGTGTAAACTCTATATATATGTATATACTCTGCACTCAGCGTAGCCTATATATACAGTGTAAAATCTATATTCAGTCAGTACAGGCAGTGTATTTTATATATTCAATCAGTACAGGCAGTATATTTGATATATATATATATATATGTATATATATATATATATATATATATATATATATATATATACACAGGGGGTTATTTACAAAAGGCAAATCCACTTTGCACTGCAAGTGCACTTGGAAGTGCAGTCGCTCTAAATCTAAGGGGTAGATCTGAAATGAGGGGAAGCTCTGCTGATTTTATCATCCAATCATGTGCAAGCTAAAATGCTGTTTTTTTATCCTCCTTGCATGTCCCCCTCAAATCTACAGCGACTTTACTTCCAAGTGCACTTGCAGTGCAAAGTGGATTTTCCTTTAAATAGCCCCCACAGGCTACTATACTAGTATGTATATGTGTATATATATATATATATATATTCTGCATTCAGCGTAGCCTATATATACAGTGCATTCAGCAGTGTACAGTAGATAATACAGTGCAGGCGGTGTACACAGTATATAATACAGTGTAGTGCAGTGTTTAAAAAAAAAATACCCATCATGTCCGGAAGGCCTCCAAGGAGAGGAAGACGCTCACAGGCCACTAAAAGAGGGCAAGCAGCCTCTGAAATAATATTTAACAGCAGGACCCGTTCCTGTGCCCAACAAGAGTAACTGTGAGGGGTTACCGTGTTCTGCCACCAGCAACACCTAAGGCCCAATTTTTCAGCAGAGTATATAGTGCAGTCCGTATAGTATATATACTGCAGTTCAGAGTATATAGTGCACTCAGTGTAGTATATATAATACAGTGCAGGGTATATAGTGCAGTGTGCAATATATAATATAGTGTATTGAAGTGGTTAAGGGAAGCCCTATGACAGAATTAAGAAAAAAACTGCATGGGTCCCCCCCGTCCATACCAGGCCCTTTGGGATCTCCACGCCATTTGAAAAAAAAAAAATTGGCGTGGTGTTCACCTTAATATCCATACCAGACCCAAAGGGCCTGGTATGGACTGGGGAGGGGACCCACGCTGTTTTTTTAAATGATTTTTTATGTATATTGCCGGGATCTGGCAATACGTTACAGCCCTGAGCAATTTTAAATGATGTTTTTTCCTTTAGAAATGTAATTTTGCTGCAGTACTTTTCTAATCATGGGGAAAATGTGCTACTGTACAGGCAGACTAAGGGGACCCCCAGGCACGATATTTAAAGGAATATTTCATTTTTATTGTTTCACTTTAAGCATTATTAAAATCACTGCTCCTAAAAAAACGTCCGTTTTAAAAACTTTTTTTGCATTGATACATGCACTTTTTATGGCAATAACTTGCATATAAGCCTTTAAAATGAGCACTTTTGATTTTACATGTTCGTGTTCCATAGACTTTAACGGTGTTCGCGTGTTCGCACAAATTGTTTGTCTGTTCGCAAGTTCTGGTGCGAACCAAACCGGGGGGGTGTTCGGCTCATCCCTAGTTATGACATCAGGAACAGTCCACCGCACAAGGCTGCTAGACTGTGGGGGGGATAGGTAAGTATAGCTCTGTTTTCCAACCCCCTAGACAAAAACAATAAGTTGACCCATGTATTGTGGGCACAGCCCCATTGCATGGGAAAACTTTTTTTTTTGCCAGGAGTTGGGCTTTAATAAAATAAGTAGAGACCAATAATGACTACCACAGAGTTAATAATAATAATAATAAGGGATTTGGTGATATGATATAGTCAGAGGTTACTTATTGGGGCCTTAATTCAAAATATAAACTTTTACCCTGACAATGAGTATCACTATACAGTAAAACCTTGGATTGCGAGCATAATTAGTTCCGGAAACATGCTTATAATCCAAAGCACTTGTATATCAAAGCGAATTTCCCCATAAGAAATAATGGAAACATAAAATGTCCATCCACAAATGGCAGCCTCCACAAGGGGATTAGAAGCAAAATCCAGCAGGAGCTCCAGAGTATAAAAGAGAAGAAAGGCGCCTCTAATGCCCTCTACACACAAGCGGAAATTCCACCAGCAAAAGTCCAATGAGAGATTGAGAGCAGGTTCTCCATTTCTCGGTTGGAAAAAGTTCCGGTCGGAAATTCCGATCGTCTGTACCAATTCCGACGCGCAAAATTCCTACGCATGCTCGGAAACAATTCAACGCATGCTCAGAAGCATTGAACTTCATTTTCTCGGCTCGTCGTAGTGTTGTACGTCACCGCATTCTTGACGGTCGAAAGTTCAGCCAACTTTTGTGTGACCGTGTGTATGCAAGGCAAGCTTGAGCGGAATTCCGTCGGAAAAACCATCCAAGATTTTTCCGACGGAAATTCCGCTCGTGTGTACGCGGCATAAGTGTAGCAATATGGTTACGTTTAATGAAGGTACGACATTTAGCAACTCACATGTTTGATGATTAAAAGAGGCACATCTAAGTATGCAGGAACTTTTCTTCTTCATGGGTGTATTAAACTGTAATTGGGCCATGTCGGTGTTATTAGGAGATTCCATCCAAATATATATATATTTTTTTTAGATAAACTGGGGAAGGAATAGATAATTTGTTAGCTGCTACTGCTGTGTTTTAAGTGGAAAGTGAATAATATTAAAGCAATGAGACTTGCTCATAGCTCACAGATAGGTGAGCACCGCCAAACCACACATGTGAAAGGAATCAGGGTAGAGCAAGCACTGCAGCAAGGTGGTAGTTAGTTTCAGTATGTCTGACTAGTGATGAAACACGTTGGGGCGGAGTTTTGTGATATCATCACACCGAAGTAGGAAGTAAATCCTGATCTCAGTAAACTGAGCCGCTGTGTTTATATGACTGTTAAGGGGGCTATCTATATACCCCTAAAGCATCTAGTCTTTTACCCAAGTGCACTGGAGTGTGTGCACTAATAAATGTGAGTGTCATTTTATTGTTTATAAATTAACCACTTAAGGACAGAGCCTCGTTTTGAGATTTGGTGTTTACAAGTTAGAATCAGTTTTTATTGCTAGGAAATTACTTAGAACCCCCAAACATTATATATATAAATATTTACACCCTAGAGAATAAAATGGCGGTCGTTGCAATACTTTCTGTCACACCGTATTTGTGCAGCGGTCTTAAAAGCGCCTTTTTTATTGGAAAAAAATAAAAATTTTAATTAAAAAATAAGACAACAGTAAAGTTAGCTCAATTTTTGTTCATATTGTGAAAGATAATGTTACGCCGAGTAAATTGATACCCAACATGTCACACTTCAAAATTGCGCCCGCTCGTGGAATGGCGACAAACCTTTACCCTTAAAAATCTCCATAGGCGATGTTTAAAAAACTCTACTGGTTTTAAGTTACAGAGGAGGTCCAGGGCTAGAATTATTGCTCTCGCTCTAACGATCACGGTGATACCTCACATATGTGGTCTAAACACCGTTTTCATATGCGTTCGCTTCTGCACGCAAGCTCGGAGGGACGGGGCGCATTAACTTTTTTTTTTTTCTTATTTTTTTTATTTATTTTACTTTTTATTTTGTATTTTTACACTGTTCTTTAAAGAAAAAAAAATGTGTCACTTTTATTCCCATTACAAGGAATGTAAACATCCCTTTTAATAGAAAAAAAGCATGACAGGACCTCTTACATATGAGATCCGGGGTCAAAAAGACCTCAGATCTCATATTTACAAATGTTGTTTCAAAAAATTAAAATGTCCCTTTAAAAGCTTTGGGCAGAAGTGACGTTTTGACGTACCCTGCAATGGTATTTAGCATAGCGAGGGCCATCTTCCCCTCGGTCAGCTCCATACCACAGACCGAGAAGGATCCAATCGCCTCCACCACTACCGGCAGCTCTGGTAAGCGACGGAGGGCACCGGAGCGTGGTGGGGGGAGGAGCCCTCTCCTGCCACCGATAAAAGTGATCTCACAGTGAATTCGCTGCAGAGACCACTTTTATCTGAAAGCGGACCGTCCGCTGAAGAAGAAGATACCTGGGTTATGGTAGCTAGCTGCTGCCATAACAACGATATTGCTCTTTAAACAGCTGACGTATAACGACGGTGGGCAGTCGTGAAGTGCTTAAAGTACTGGTGTAATGCAGTTCAGCATGTTAGCTTTTTTTAACACTTTGAGCATAAACCTGCATGAAGACTACTGCACAGGCAATGGCAAGTCTCCCCAGGAGAAGAGGAGAGTTGAGATCCTTTGCAAGCTGCTTGCCACTGGATGAATACCCCCAAGGGGAAGGCGTGCCTAGACCTCTTGTAGGTCTTTTTGCAAGGTGAGTGCATATATTGACTGGCGGCGGGACACGGGGTGGTTTCTCATTAAGAACGAGTAATCACAGAACAATTATTTTATAAGGACATTGTTCACCTTTATTGGATTATTATTATTATTATTATACAGGATTTATATAGCGCCAACAGTTTAAGCAGCGCTTTACAATATAAAAGGTAGACAATACAGTTATAATACAATAAGATACAAGAGGATTAAGAGGGCCCTGCTCAGAAGAGCTTACAATCTAATAGGGTGGGGCAGGTGGTACAAAAGGTTGTAACTGTGGGGAATGAGCTGATGGAAGTGGTAAAAGATTCGTTAGAGACGTTATAGGCTTTCCTAAAGAGATTTTAGTTTTCAGGGATCGCCTGAAGATAGCAAGAGTAGGGGATAGCCGGACAGGTGGAGGTAGCGAGTTCCAGAGGATGGGAGAGGCTCTGGAGAAATCCTGGAGACGAGCATGGGAGGAGGAGACGAGAGAGCTTAAGAGTAGGAGGTCTCGAGAAGAGCGGAGAGGACGATTTGGGTGATATTTGGAGACAAGATTGTAGAGGAGGGTGTTGATCTATCTAGTTGTATTACTTGAGGGTGTCACCATCATTTTTTTATTCAAAATATTTTTATGTGCCACTGATTGTAGTGTGGATGTAGAGTTTGCTATTGGGGGGGTTCGACCATTGATATATATTTGCAAAAAAAAATGTTTTTGCATTTTCACGTGCATTATTAATATCACTAGTTGGTAGGATTTATCAGCACTATCACATTTTTATTACTATTCGTCAGGGGGCTGGCGCTTCACTTATTTTATTTTCATACAAAGGGTCAAGTTGCACCTTAAAGGGGACCTGAGCTGTGTTAATAAAATGCAAGCAGAGTAGTCACCAGTATTGCCCGTAGACTCCCTGTGGCTGATCTTTTCCCCTGTACTGACATAGAATGCCTTGCTTTGAACCATATCTCTTTGTGGAGGTGGCCATCTAGGTAGAAGGTTTTCCTTTCTTATGCCCCAACTTCTGCCTTTATGACTGGTGATCTTATAACCAGTGGAGGAATATTTATTTATTACAGGTACTTATATAGCGCCTTCAATTTACGCAGCGCTTTACATATATTATACATTCACATCAGTCCCTGCCCTCAAGGAGCTTACAGTCTAAGAAATATTGAAGAAACAGCAGGAGAATTGTTGGGAGAATACTTCCACAGAATGAATGAAGCAGAAGCAGGGAGATCCTTGCACTACAGGCCCTCAGGTACACCTTCCTCTCCAGCAAAGAGAATAGTGTGAAGCAGAGTAGTGAAATCACCAAATCTCACTCCAAATCTCCTGAGACTAGCAGTTAGAGGCAGCAGTGCCTTAGATCTCACACTGCACTCTATGACTAAGCACCTGATGGAGTGAAACGCATAAGTGGAGCAGGTGGAGTTTCCCTGTATTGGATGACCTTAGTAAACATACTCTGGACTGTTGTGCGGCTCCATTCTTTTTTGTTTGCCACTATTTTTGGTAAGTGATCAGTACCTCCTGTGGCTTTCTACCCCTTATTACAGGTGAGCTAAAATGTGGACCAATAACAATGACATCCCTAGCCCCATCCACTCAAAACTAATGCTAGATGAAATCTTAGTGGTTGCTTGGAGTTACTGCACCTAACTTGTTACCAATATTTTAGCCAATGTCTTAAAGAGGAACTAAACCCATCAATTTAACAGTTTCAGGAAACAGTTATATTCCAGCACATATCGTGAATATAACCAGCAGCGACCCATCCATAAGAGGCGCCGGGTGCATAGAGTTCTATGGTTTTATTTGTGAAGCACATGATTAGAGGGTGGGCTCGGGGCACAGAGCACTGCGCCTTGAGCCTGCCCACTTGTGACAATAGTGAATCAACATTTGCTATTGCCTTCCTGCCTCTCCTTCTGGCCAATCAGGACAAGAAGCGGGTCCTAAGACCGGATTGGCCGGGAGGTGAAGCGACCCGATTGGCTGGGTGGAGAAGTCGGGGAAGCCTCCCAGGACCTGGATGGGGTAAGTGCGGGGGCTGGCGGGCTTGTGAGCGGGGCTGGCGAGTGGGCAAGCCGGGTTGGCGAGTGGGCTGGCGAGCGGGGATGGCGGGGGGTGGGGGGTTTGTTTCCCAACATTCCCACAAAAAAAGGAACATCAGCTACCACTGAATATAACTGTCCTGTTTGCTTGGGCTCTCAACCAGACTGTCAAACCTTCAAATGGCTGCTGTCATAACTGATAAGATGTGCAGCCTCACGGCAGTTGAAGATCAAACAGAGGCCAAGATGGCAGCTTCCTAGGCTGAAAATGATAGGAGGGTTTAGTTCTGCTTTGA
Organism: Aquarana catesbeiana; assembly: GCF_042186555.1. Taxonomy (NCBI): domain Eukaryota; kingdom Metazoa; phylum Chordata; class Amphibia; order Anura; family Ranidae; genus Aquarana; species Aquarana catesbeiana. The sequence continues at coordinate 613,260,045 of NC_133328.1, read as the reverse complement.
TATATATTGGTGTTAGAACAAGTTCAACAAAGATGGGCAAACACTGACATTTATCAAACAATGAAGTGAACATAAACTTTAATTAAAGCTGGACATACTTTCCTAAAATAATGAGCACCATCTGCAGCCCTTTCCCCTGCACCAGTAACAGCTAACATATGCCTCCATTCATCCTAATCATATTAATTTGTATCATAGAGAGCAGCAAAAGTCAACTTGTTCATCATGCATAACAGCCCCCACTTTATCTTCTAACTAAATGTCATTCACCAGTTAAATCTGAGACTTTTTTTCCAGATAAAAAAGATACAATTCTAATCTTTTGGTGTTAGAAAAAACTATGCAACAAATGTGTAAGTGAATTTGTAACTGTCCTGAGATTAAACAAAATTTTATAACAATTTATTTAACTGTAAAAAAGTGTTATCATTTGTATCTTGATCGTTTCCTGAATGACCATATATGAACTTTTAATATACGTGGGAGGAAAATAACCGCTGAATTAAAACCTCTGGTAAATGCTTTTTTAATGAGTTCAATGTGACATTTATGTGTCACCAGAGTTTTGATAAGCATCCTTAAAAGAGAAGTTCAAGAGTATAAAAAAATAAACACACATACCTAGGTGGACACAGCATTTGTCTGATGCTGCATCTGGCTCCCGTCACCTCTAAGATCGAGAACTGAGTGATCAAAGACCACTGATTGCTCATTTTTTTGGTCTTCAGTTACCAAAGAGCGGGTGACTGACAGTCACTGCTCTCTGCTCTGTCCCTCCAGCGCTCACTGAAGTGCCGGGCTGTGGAGGGATTGGCTGGCTTAGGCTCTCAATTACATGCTGAAAGGCTGAGCCAGCTGCCAGTCAGGCATCTGGATGGATCCCGACATTAAAGTTGGGATCACTCCAGAGTCTGAAGTCTGGACTGGCTGAGTGATGTCAGCCAACAGTGGGCTTTAGCCCGCTGTTGGCTGAATATGGGTCACAGGAGTGCAGAATGACGTGCAACCCTGTGATTCCCAGGAGACGTAGGGCCAAAGGAGCTTTGGCCCTACTTCTCCTTTAATTGAATTCTTAAAGAGGAAGTAAACTTCCCTCTAATGTTTGTACCTATAGGCAAGCCTATAATAAGGCTTATCTATAGGTACTGTAAATATCTCCTAAACTTGCACCGTTTAGGAGATATTTACTGTAAACTGCGCCAATTACGTTATCAGTGCATGCGCTCTGAAGAAACTACCGTCCTTGCCGTTTCTTCAGAAGCCTGTGCCGTGACTGGTAGCTCCCACGCGCCCGGAAGGAAGATGGGCGAAGATTAATACAGCCTCCAGCTTCATTTGCAAGTAAGTTGCACATAATGTGCTAGTATGCGATGCATACTAGCACATTATGCCTTTTACTTTGTAGGTAAGAAAAAAAGGGGGAAAAAGGGAGGAGTTTACTATCTCTTTAAATTAATCTTTTTTTGTCCAATTATTTTTAATGGTTATATGCAGCAACTAGATATGCTGGTATTTTAATATCAGTCTGTACACACCTATCACCTGCTACCTTTAAAGCAGAAGTAGGCCATGGACATGCAAATAATGACATATTTTTGTTGTAAATAAGCTTTAAAACAAGCCCTCACTGAACTCTCTAGCTGCAGGCACTGTGAAGCAATTCAGACTCAAAAGTAACAATGGATGCTGTACAGTCCTTCAAATCAAGACTCCCCTCCTCTTTTGGCTTGCTTTGTGTTAGCATCAGAGATTAGAAGGGTTGCTGGCCACCAATGGACTGCTGGAATGGAAGAGCAGAATGATCTGCTATAATGAAAGTGAAAGTACTTCCTTCTGTAAACATTGAGGATGAATTGATCTACAGTTCTTGTAGCTGCATGGCTTGTTTTAAAGCTTAGTGCTTATTAAGAATATGAAACATTTGAGGATGAATTGGTCTACAGTGGTTTCCAACCTTTTTAAGACCAGGGCCCAGTAAATTATTTTAAAACTTCCATGCCCTAACAGTAAAAAGCTGTTTATTTTCACACAATAAAATTATGGGAATGGAAAACGTATTACAATGCTAGAAAGCTCTGTGGGACTGGGTGTCATTGTGGGGAGGATGGGGATTGTGGAGTGGGTTAGGGGACTTTTCAGCAGACTTAAAGTGATACTAAAGTCTTGTTTTTTTTTGTTTTTCTTTAAATAATAAACATGTTATACTTACCTGTGGTTTTGCACAGAGCAGCCTTGATCCTCCCCTTCTTAGGTCCCTCTTTGTCGCTCCTGGCCCCTCCCTCCTGTTGAGTGCCCCCAAAGCAAGCATCTTGCTGTGGGGGCACTCGAGCCGAGCTGCAGCTCCGTGTGTCCATTCAGACACTGAGCCGTGGCCCCCCCCTCTCTCCTCACTTACTTTGATTGACAGCAGTAGGAGCCAGTGGATCTTTGCTGCTGTCTCAGTCAAGAGTCTCTCGTGCAACATCGCTGGATCGCGATGGGGCTCAGGTAAGTATTAGGGGGGCTGAGGGGGGCTGCTGCACACAGAAGGCTTTTTATCTCAATGTATAGAATGCATTAAGATAAAAAACCTTCTGCCTTTACAACCACTTTAATGGCCCAGTTGCGGGTGAGTTTTTTTGGGAGGGGGGGGGACACTATGGGACACTACTGGAGTTTGGGGAATCTATGGAGTGCTGGGAGCTCTGCAGCAGGCTGCATGGCACTGTGGGAGGCTGGGCTGTACTAAGGTAGGTTAAGAGGTACTGTGGAGACTAAGGGCTCCCAGGGGGCACTGTGGGTCCCAATGGTAGGTTTGGGGCCTTATGGGAACTGGGGGACACTATTGAAAGGCTAAGGGAACTGCAGCTGGCTGGAGAAGAGAGCCTGTGGCCTGGCAGAGGGACACGGCCGGTGGTTGAGAACCTCTCCTCTGCAGTATCTGCAGCTACATAACTTGTTCTAAAGCTTATTTAGCTTGTATTAAGAATATGTAAATGTTTGCATGTCACATAAGATAAGATATTCCACCCCTTTGGAGAATGCTAGATGCTTGGGTGTCCTTCTGATCCTCTGTATTAATCGTACCATTGGCCAAACAGAATCCTAAAATGTTTTGACTAAGGCAAAGCTCTCACCTTCATGTATTTCGGTATCTTTGGTTGCTTGGCCGGAGTTCTGCTTAACAAAGTTTCCACGAATATAAACTTGACAAAGCTCCAGGTTATATGATTGCTGAGATTATTTACAAGTTACTTAGGGAGAAAAAGTCACCCAGGGAGTGAACAGTGAACATGTGTAAGGGGAACGATGCTCTCTGTTCCTTTCTCAGCGTTCCAGCCATGAAGTCTCTGACAGGGTCATTAGAGGTGAGCTGAAATTCTGTCCCGCAACTCTGTTCAGTACAAGAGACTAATGATTCATAATTCCGACCCAAATCCTCGCCCAAGTCGTGTTTTTCCAATCAATTTTTTTTTTAAGATCACAGTCTGTACCGGTCTAAGGGTTCAGGCTTGTTTGTCAGAGGCTCTGTGTTGTGTATACATTGCGAGCGCGAGACTATGGAATGCTATTGCTTAAACTGCAACAATATGTTAATTCAATGGGTCGCCCGAGAGCTTAGGGGGAAAGTGAAAAGCCTTCTGTTGACAGCAGTTTCCCTCCATGTTAAAGGTACGCCAAGTCTTGGAAGATGTGCAGGGCAGTGGAATTATTTATAGAAAACAGCGCTCAGCTTATAAACATCCAGTGTTGTGTCTTTTCAATTGGGAGCCCCCGTTATGTTGAATGGGATCCCTGATTTACATTGAGTTCAGCCTTTCATGGGCCTTGGAAGCTGCCCTCCTACAGGGCCAATATAAATTGTCCATCTGTTTTCTCATGTAGTCTTGATACCCAAACAGCATAACCAGCACTGTACTGTTTGGCCCCTCCATACAGCCACTGGCCATTATGAAGCAGGGCAGTGATAACCCAGGTAGTTCTTGTAGAGCACCAATGTAGTCCCTTTAAAGCAATGGTCGTCAACCTTTAGGAGCTCATGGACCACTAACCTCACAATTTTTAAATCCTGTAGACCACTAACATGAATTTTACATGCCTTATACACACAATGCTCCGGCTCTCTGCCCACCCTCCCACACACACACACACACTCTGCATCACACTGCTGTGTCACATAGACTCATCATTGGATCTCACCTCCTTATCCAGCCATGTGCTCGAGCTCCGTGCTTCCTCCCACAGTCTGTGATCAGCGCTGCCATTGGAAGTCTCTCTCTTTCTTCACCTCCTGCTCTCTGCACCTCTCCCGGTGTCTTCCTCTGCGTTCACAGGAGCCCGAACTACAGAGGAGGAATCAGGTGTCAATGCATGCTGACCGTCAATGCTGTCAATGCTGTTGAGAACAACACTGGAAACAACATTGGTCGGTATACATCCGCCACAATGTTGATTTGCGGCAGAACCCCTGGGGACCATCAAAATTTTCTGGTGGACCACCAGTGGTCCACGGACCACTGGTTGGTGATCACTGCTTTAAAGCAATAAAGTTGTACCCGTAGAGCAAATAGGCGGTCCCTGTACAGCACCAATATAACCTTTGCACCTCTAAAGCGCCAACATAGTCCTGAAAAGTACTGAAGATTCCCTTTAGAGTAGCGAGGTAGTTCCTATAGAGCACAAAAGTAGTCTCTGTAGAGCATGAAAATAGTACCTATAGAGCACTGAGGAAGTCCCTGTACAGCACTAAGGAAGTCCCTGCAGAGCACTGAGGAAGTACCTGTAGGGCACCAAGGTAGTACCTGTAGATCATCAAGTAGTCCTTGTAGAGCACTATGGTACTCCCTGTAGAGCACTGGGGTAGTCCTTATAGAGCACAATGGCAGTAACAATAGAGCACCAACATAGTTCTGATAGAGTACTGAGGAGTCCATTTAGAGTACTGAGGTATTTCCTTAAGAAAACTAAAGTAGCCCCTACAGAGCACCGAGGAAGACCCTGTAGACTAATGAGGCAGTCCCTGTAGAAATAGATTAGGTAGTTCCTCTAAAGAAGCAAGGTACCCCCCATAAAGCACCAAAGCAGTCTGTGTAGAGTATTAAAGTAGCCCCTGTAGAGCACTAAAGTAGTCCCTGTAAAGCTCAGAGGTGAAGCAGTACCTGTAGACCACCAACATAGTGCCTGTGGATCATTAAAGTAGTCCTTACAGAGCCCCTGTAGAGTGCTAGGGTAGTCCCTCTAGACTAGAGCATTGAGTGCCTGTAGAGATAGTTCTGTAGGGTAATGAGGTAGTCCCCATAGAGCACCAAAGTAGTTCTTGGAGAGCACCGTCCTAATCCCTGTAAAGTACTGAGATAGTCCTCATTAGGGATGAGCCAAACACCCCCCCGGTTCGGTTCACACCAAAACCTGCGAACGGACCGAAAATTCGCACGAACGTTAGAACCCCATTGACATCTATGGGACTCGAACGTTCGAAATCAAAAGTGCTCATTTTAAAGGCTAATTTGCATGGTATTGTCCTAAAAAGGGTTTGGGGACCCGGGTCCTGCCCCAGGGGACATGTATGAATGCAAAAAAAACTTTTAAAAACGGACGTTTTTTTGGGAGCAGTGATTTTAATGATGCTTAAAGGGGTTGTAAAGGTAAATTTTTTTTTTTTTAAAATAACAAACATGTTATACTTACCTTCACTGTGCAGCTCGTTCTGCACAGAGTGGCCCCGAACCTGGTCTTCTGGGGTCCCTCGGCGGTTTCAGCTCCTCCCCGCAAGCATTAACCACCTTAATGCGAGCTCCCTCGCATGGTGGTTAGTGCTTGCGGGCGCGCTCCCGTGATACAGCCGGCGGCTATAGCCGCTCACTGTATCACTCGGCCCCGCCCCCCAGCGCGCCGCATCATTGGATGTGATTGACAGCAGCGCGAGCCAATGGCTGCGCTGCTTCCAATCCATCCACTGTAGCCAATCAGCGGCCAGGGTGAGCGGAGGAATAGATGTCGGGAACGAGAAGCTGACTTTCGAGGCGTCAGGTAAGTAAAACGGGGGGGGCTGGGGGCGGCGGTATTGTAAGAAGTTTTTTCACCTTAATGCATAGAATGCATTAAGGTGAAAAAATTTTTACCTTTACAACCCCTTTAAAGTAAAAAAAAAAAAGTGAAATATTCCTTTAACCACTTCAGCCCCGGAAGGATTTACCCCCTTCCTGACCAGAGCACTTTTTACAAATTGGCACTGCGTCGCTTTAACTGCTAATTGCGCGGTCATGCAATGCTGTAACCAAACGAAATTTGCGTCCTTTTCTTCCCACAAATAGAGCTTTCTTTTGATGGTATTTGATCACCTCTGCCGTTTTTATTTTTTGCGCTATACACGGAAAAAGACCGAAAATTTTGAAAAAAAATGATATTTTCTACTTTTTGTTCTAAAAAAAATCCAATAAACTCAATTTTAGTCATACATTTAGGCCAAAATGTATTTGGCCACATGTCTTTGGTAAAAAAAATGTCAATAAGTGTATATTTATTGGTTTGCGCAAAAGTTATAGCGCCTACAATCTAGGGTACATTTTCTGGAATTTACACAACCTTTAATTTATGACTGCCTATGTCGTTTCTTGAGGTGCTAAAATGGCAGGGCAGTACAAAACCCCCACAAATGACCCCATTTTGGAAAGTAGACACCCCAAGGAAATTGCTGATAGGCATGTTGAGCCCATTGAATATTCATTTTTTTTGTCCCAAGTGATTGAATAATGACAAAAAAAAAAAAAAAAATTACAAAAAGTTGTCACTAAATGATATATTGCTCACACAGGCCATGGGCATATGTGGAATTGCACCCCAAAATACATTTAGCTGCTTCTCCTGAGTATGGGGATACCACATGTGTGGGACTTTTTGGGAGCCTAGCCGCATACGGGGCCCCGAAAACCAATCACTGCCTTCAGGATTTCTAAGGGCGTACATTTTTGATTTTACTCCTCACTACCTATCACAGTTTTGAAGGCCATAAAATGCCCAGATGGCACAAACCCCCCCCAAATGACCCCATTTTGGAAAGTAGACACCCCAAGCTATTTGCTGAGAGGCATGTTGAGTCCATGGAATATTTTATATTTTGACACAAGTTGCGGGAAAGTGACAATTTATTTATTTATTTATTTATTTTTGCACAAAGTTGTCACTAAATGATATATTGCTCACACAGGTCATGGGCATATGTGGAATTGCACCCCAAAATACATTCTGCTGCTTCTCCTGAGTATGGGGATACCACATGTGTGGGACTTTTTAGGAGCCTAGCCGCGTACGGGACCCCGAAAACCAATCACCGCCTTCAGGATTTCTAAGGGTGTACATTTTTGATTTCACTCTTCACTGCCTATCACAGTTTCGGAGGTCATGGAATGCCCAGGTGGCACAAACCCCCCCCCAAATGACCCCATTTTGGAAAGTAGACACCCCAAGCTATTTGCTGAGAGGCATGGTGAGTATTTTGCAGCTCTCATTTGTTTTTGAAAATGAAGAAAGACAAAAAAAAAAATTTTTTTTTTCTTTTTTTAATTTTCAAAACTTTGTGACAAAAAGTGAGGTCTGCAAAATACTCACTATACCGCTCAGCAAATAGCTTTGGGTGTCTACTTTCCAAAATGGGGTCATTTGGGGGGGGTTTGTGCCACCTGGGCATTCCATGGCCTCCGAGACTGTGATAGGCAGTGAAGAGTGAAATCAAAAATTTACGCCCTTAGAAAGCCTGAAGGCGGTGCTTGGTTTTCGGGGTCCCATACGCGGCTAGGCTCCCAAAAAGTCTCACACATGTGGTATCCCCGTACTCAGGAGAAGCAACAGAATGTATTTTGGGGTGTAATTTCACATATTCCCATGGCATGTTTGAGCAATATATAATTTAGTGACAACTTTGTGCAAAAAAAAAAAATTTGTCTCTTTCCCGCAACTTGTGTCACAATATAAAATATTCCATGGACTCGACATGCCTCTCAGCAAATAGCTTGGGGTGTCTACTTTCCAAAATGGGGTCATTTGGGGGGGGTTTGAACTGTCCTGGCATTTTATGCACAACATTTAGAAGCTTATGTCACACATCACCCACTCTTCTAACCACTTGAAGACAATGCCCTTTCTGACACTTTTTGATTACATGAAAAAATTATTTTTTTTTGCAAGAAAATTACTTTGAACCCCCACACATTATATATTTTTTTAAAGCAAATGCCCTACAGATTAAAATGGTGGGTGTTTAATTTTTTTTTTTCACACAGTATTTGCGCAGCGATTTTTCAAATGCATTTTTTGGGGAAAAAACACACTTTTTTACATTTTAATGCACTAAAACACACTATATTGCCCAAATGTTTGATGAAATAAAAAAGATGATCTTAGGCCGAGTACATGGATACCAAACATGACATGCTTTACAATTGCGCACAAACGTGCAGTGGCAACAAAATAAATACATTTTTAAAAGCCTTTAAAAGCCTTTACAGGTTACCACTTTAGATTTACAGAGGAGGTCTACTGCTAAAATTACTGCCCTCGATCTGACCGTCGCGGTGATACCTCACATGCATGGTGCAATTGCTGTTTACATTTGACGCCAGACCGACGCTTGCGTTCGCCTTAGCGCGAGAGCAGGGGGGACAGGGGTGCTTTTTTTTTTTTTTTTTTTTTTCTTTATTATTTTTTTGCTTTTTTATCTTATTTTAAAACTGTTCCTTTCATTTTTTTTTTTTTTTAATCATTTTTACTGTTATCTCAGGGAATGTAAATATCCCCTATGATAGCAATAGGTAGTGACAGGTACTCTTTTTTGAAAAAATTGGGGTCTATTAGACCCTAGATTTCTCCTCTGCCCTCAAAGCATCTGACCACACCAAGATCGGTGTGATAAAATGCTTCCCCAATTTCCCAATGGCGCTATTTACATCCGGCGAAATCTAAGTCATAAAATGCTCGTAGCTTCCGGTTTCTTAGACCATAGAGATGTTTGGAGCCACTCTGGTCTCTGATCAGCTCTATGGTCAGCTGGCTGAATCACCGGCTGCATTCTCAGGTTCCCTGTTGAGACAGGAGAGCCAGAGAAAAACACGGAAGACGATGGGGGGGGGGCATTCTCTCCCACTGCTTGTAAAAGCAGTCTAGAGGCTAATTAGCCGCTAGGATTGCTTTTACATGAAAGCCGACCGCTGGCTGAAAAGAATGATACCAAGATGATACCTAAACCTGCAAGCATCATTTTGGTATAACCACTCAAAGTCGTGAATGCTGTACCTGAAGACAAAAATATGGCTAACAATAAAGCACAGTAAACGGTAAAGTATAAAAAATTGCATACCTGAAAAGCAAACATGATAAAACATAATAACAATAAAACATTGCAGAATAGAATACAGTAAAAAAGAGCAGAACAATAGAGAGAATAGAGAGAGAGAGAATAGAGAGAGAACAATAAAACGACAACTATTATTTTTTATTTTATATTTTTGTTTGTGTTTTTTTTTTTTTTTTTTACACTTTTTTTGTAACTGTAACTTTTATAACTGTAACCGGTTCCAGGTTCGGGTCTCTCAAAATGCGATGGCATCTTGGGAGACCCTGTGAAAGTGTGTCCTAGTCTGTGCAATGCTGTACCCTACGCTAATACTCAGCTAGTGAATGGTAGCGTTCAAAACATTCACCAATGCAAAGACCAGGATTGTCAGGACAGGAGGGACAATAATAGCGGGTGTCACGCCTATATCCGCGCTTACTGCAGACACGACATCTTTTTTGGGGGAGTTCGTTGGGTAGGGGTACTAGGGGGAGGACATAAAGAAAATGCCTCTCATGCAGCCGACTGCATTTGGTTGGGGATGTGAATGGGGGAAGTACGGGCGCTGCAGAAGTGGTGGGTTCCCAATTAGGATTGGCGAATGCAGCAGGAAGGGCACTATGGGCACGACGGGCCTGTGTTTGTCTTCTTGGTGGCAGCGGGACACTACTTGTGCTTGCCACCTCACCAGCTTGAACTGCACTTATGGGACTCGCCACGTCACCAAGTGTTACTGCAGTGCTGGTTTGACTATGACCAGGGTGTACTAGGCCGCTGGCGCTTGCCAGTTCACCAAAACGCTACCAAAAAAACTGTTAACGATCGCAGGGATCAGGCCTGACTCTGCGAACGCTGCAGTTATGCGTTTAGTGTTTTGTAAGTGACAGTGATCGATCGATACTGCACTTGGGTGGGCTGGGCTGGGCCGGGCGGAGGGGCAAAACGCAGGTGCTAGCAGGTATCTGGGCTGATCCCACTAACACTGCGTTTTTGGGAACCCTAAACTGCTGGGGATGCCAGTATAGATCTGATCGGATCAGATCAGATATTGATCAGTTCAGATACTATACCACTAAGGGAGGTGTACGGTGCGTGCGTGGGTGTTAGCGCTACTGGCACTAACCTGACGCTGCCTGGGGCTGGTGCTTGCCAGTTCACCAAAACGCTACCAAAAAAACTGTTAGCGATCGCAGGGATCAGGCCTGACTCTGCGAACGCTGCAGTTATGCGTTTAGTGTTTTTTTAAGTGACAGTGATCGATCGATACTGCACTTGGGTGGGCTGGGCTGGGCCGGGCGGAGGGGCAAAACGCAGGTGCTAGCAGGTATCTGGGCTGATCCCGCTAACACTGCGTTTTTGGGAATCCTAAACTGTTGGGGACGCTAGTATAGATCTGATCGGATCAGATATTGATGCGTTCAGATACTATACCACTAAGGGAGGTGTACGGTGCGTGGGTGTTAGCGCTACTGGCACTAACCTGACGCTGCCTGGGGCTGGTGCTTGCCATTTCACCAAAACGCTACCAAAAAAACTGTTAGCGATCGCAGGGATCAGGCCTGACTCTGCGAACGCTGCAGTTATGCGTTTAGTGTTTTGTAAGTGACCGTGATCGATCGATACTGCACTTGGGTGGGCTGGGCCGAGCCGGGCGGAGGGGCAAAACGCAGGTGCTAGCAGGTATCTGGGCTGATCCCGCTAACACTGTGTTTTTGGGAACCCTAAACTGCTGGGGACGCTAGTATAGATCTGATCGGATCAGATATTGATCCGTACAGATACTATACCACTAAGGGAGGCGTATGCTGCGTGCGTGGGTGTTAGCGGTACTGGCGCTAATCTGACGCTGCCTGGGGCGACGCATATCACTGCCGGGCGATCAGGGGGCTAAATCTTTATTCGGCGGGTGCCCTGACACTATAAAAAATAAACAAACTAACCAGCGTCACCCGTAACGGTTATACAGTGATCAGTGGTGAAAGGGTTAACTAGGGGGCAATCAAGGGGTTAAAACATTTATTAGGTAGTATATGGGGGTCCCTGTCGCTATAAAACGCTGACGGCGAACCTAAATATTTACCTCACTAACTAGCATCACCAGCGACACTAATACAGCGATCAGAAAAATGATCGCTTAGCGACACTGGTGACGGGGGGTGATCAAGGGGTTAAAACTTTATTAGGGGGGGTTAGGGGGGTATCCTAGACCTACAGGGGGGTAATACTAACTGTCCCAACACTGTAACTGTCACAAACTGACACTATGCAGTAATCAGAAAAAAAAAAAAAAAAAAAAAAAACCTGCTGGTGTCAGTTTGTGACAGGGGGGGGGTGATTGGGGGGGGATCGGGGGGCGATCGGGGGGGGGATCGGGGTGTTTTGTGTGCCTGGCATGTTCTACTGTGTGTGTGTGTGTTGTGCACTCACATTGCAGTCTTCTCTCCTCGGCCCGGAACGGAAAATACCGAGCCGAGGAGAGATGACATCATTTCCTCTGCCTCTGTGTACAATACAGAGGCAGGGAAATGATCCCATTGGCTGGGAGCGATCGCGAGGGGGGGGCCACGAATGGATGGCCTCCCCCTCACCTCCGATCGCCGGGGGACATTTGCCGACCGCCGCTGGCACCGGGGGGGGGTCCGATCGGACCCCCCACCCGCGGGCAGGCAAGGACGTACCTGTAAGTCCTTTTGCCTGCCCGTGCCGCTCTGTCGACGTATATAGTCGTGCGGCGGTCGGCAAGTGGTTAAATATCGTATCTGGGGGGTGTCTATAGTATGCCTGTAAAGTGGGCTTGAATGGAGGAGAAGATTCGGATGCCGCACACCGGATGTAGTCAAAAAATTTTCACTTTATTGAAAAAATTGGATCATCAAAATAACAAGACTGTCATGCAGAAAGTACAGATAAGCTGACGCGTTTCGCACTCAGGACTGAGTGCTTACTCATAGCTCCGAATCTTCTCCTCCATTCAAGCCTGCTTTGCCTAGCATTCAGCCAGCACCTGGAGCTCTTCTGCTCTGAAACTTCTACTTACACCTGGGTCAGTGTCAGCCTGAGCGGTGAAAACACTTTCTTTGCTTGTCTGCATCTAAGGATACATGCCTGTAAAGTGGCGCTTGTTTCTTAGCTTAGAACAGTCCCTACACAAAATGTCATTTTTAAAGGAAAAAAAGTCATTTAAAACTGCTTGCGGCTTTAATGTAATGTCGGGTCCTGGCAATATGGATGAAAATCAGTGAGATAAACGGGTCCTTTGGGTCTTGTATGGATATTAAGGGAAACCCTGCACCCAAATTAAAAAAGGAAAGGTGTGGGGCCCCCAGGCCCTATATACTCTGAACAGCAGTATACAGGCGGTGCAAACAAGACAGGGACTGTAGGTTTGTTGTTAAGTAGAATCTGTTTGTAATTTTGAACTGGTACATTTTTAACGTGTTTAGCTCCAGCCAAATAATCTATTTTAAGCTTTTTGGAAAACCTAGGGAAGGGTTATCACCCCTGTGACATTTGTTTTGCTGTCTGTGCTCCTCTTCAGAAGATTTCACCTCACTTTTTTGTCCCAATGTCAAATGTTTTTTGAAAATTTGGATTTTTTTGTGAAACAAGGATTGGTGATAAAGCATCAGTGGAAAGGAGAAACGTTTTTCCCATATTAACTCTTACAGGAGAGAATTTCCCTTCCTAGGGGTAGATTTCATCTCACTTCCTGTTGTCTAATTCCATTTGCAAGTAGGAGTTGTTTGTAAGTTGGATGTTTGAAAGTAGGGGCCTGCCCTATATACTCAGCAGAAATTTGGGCCTTAGATGTTGTTGTGGCCATAACACTGTAAGCCCTTACAGGGCCCTGCTGTGAAATATTAGATAAAGAATTGTAATTACATGCCCCTGTTGAACAGGGGCAGAAAAATTGGGCCTTTGGTGGTGGTGGTGGTGCTGGTGCCACAACACTGTAAGTCCTCACAGATACT